>NW_027473180.1:0-42293 GCF_030347505.1 Rhynchophorus ferrugineus
CTGCTTCTAACTTGGCCCAAATTGTAAAATGGTCTTATCTATTGGCGATTTCATTCCAATTCACATTCCAAGTAATATTCGGCATGCTAATTACATTGCCGGTTGCCAAATTGCATTATCTCTTATAGTTTCCGAGATATGGACTATCGATAATTTACACCTTAGGCTCTGCTTCTAACTTGGGCCCAAATTGTAAAATGGTCTTATCTATTGGCGATTTCGTTCCAATTCACATTCCAAGTAATATTCGGCATGCTAATTACATTGCCGGTTGCCAAATTGCATTATCTCTTATAGTTTCCGAGATATGGACTATCGATAATTTACACCTTAGGCTCTGCTTCTAACTTGGCCCAAATTGTAAAAATCGTCTTATCTATTGGCGATTTCGTTCCAATTCACATTCCAAGTAATATTCGGCATGCTAATTACATTGCCGGTTGCCAAATTGCATTATCTCTTATAGTTTCCGAGATATGGACTATCGATAATTTACACCTTAGGCTCTGCTTCTAACTTGGCCCAAATTGTAAAATGGTCTTACCTATTGGCGATTTCGTTCCAATTCACATTCCAAGTAATATTCGGCATGCTAATTACATTGCCGGTTGCCAAATTGCATTATCTCTTATAGTTTCCGAGATATGGACTATCCATAATTTACACCTTAGGCTCTGCTTCTAACTTGGGCCCAAATTTAAAAATGGTCTTACCTACTGGCGATTTCGTTCCAATTCACATTCCAAGTAATATTCGGCATGCTAATTACATTGCCGGTTGCCAAATTGCATTATCTCTTATAGTTTCCGAGATATGGACTATCGATAATTTACACCTTAGGCTCTGCTTCTAACTTGGCCCAAATTGTAAAATCGTCATATCTATTGGCGATTTCGTTCCAATTTCACATTCCAAGTAATATTCGGCATGCTAATTACATTGCCGGTTGCCAAATTGCATTATCTCTTATAGTTTCCGAGATATGGACTATCGATAATTTACACCTTAGGCTCTGCTTCTAACTTGGGCCCAAATTGTAAAATGGTCTTATCTATTGGCGATTTCGTTCCAATTCACATTCCAAGTAATATTCGGCATGCTAATTACATTGCCGGTTGCCAAATTGCATTATCTCTTATAGTTTCCGAGATATGGACTATCGATAATTTACACCTTAGGCTCTGCTTCTAACTTGGGCCCAAATTGTAAAATGGTCTTACCTATTGGCGATTTCGTTCCAATTCACATTCCAAGTAATATTCGGCATGCTAATTACATTGCCGGTTGCCAAATTGCATTATCTCTTATAGTTTCCGAGATATGGACTATCGATAATTTACACCTTAGGCTCTGCTTCTAACTTGGGCCCAAATTGTAAAATGGTCTTACCTATTGGCGATTTCGTTCCAATTCACATTCCAAGTAATATTCGGCATGCTAATTACATTGCCGGTTGCCAAATTGCATTATCTCTTATAGTTTCCGAGATATGGACTATCGATAATTTACACATTAGGCTCTGCTTCTAACTTGGCCCAAATTGTAAAATCGTCTTATCTATTGGCGATTTCGTTCCAATTCACATTCCAAGTAATATTCGGCATGCTAATTACATAGCCGGTTGGCAAATTGCATTATCTCTTATAGTTTCCGAGATATGGACTATCGATAATTTACACCTTAGGCTCTGCTTCTAACTTGGGCCCAAATTGTAAAATGGTCTTACCTATTGGCGATTTGGTTCCAATTCACATTCCAAGTAATATTCGGCATGCTAATTACATTGCCGGTTGCCAAATTGCATTATCTCTTATAGTTCCGAGATATGGACTATCGATAATTTACACCTTAGGCTCTGCTTCTAACTTGGGCCCAAATTGTAAAATGGTCTTATCTATTGGCGATTTCGTTCCAATTCACATTCCAAGTAATATTCGGCATGCTAATTACATTGCCGGTTGCCAAATTGCATTATCTCTTATAGTTTCCGAGATATGGACTATCGATAATTTACACCTTAGGCTCTGCTTCTAACTTGGCCCAAATTGTAAAATCGTCTTATCTATTGGCGATTTCGTTCCAATTCACATTCCACGTAATATTCGGCATGCTAATTACATTGCCGGTTGCCAAATTGCATTATCTCTTATAGTTTCCGAGATATGGACTATCGATAATTTACACCTTAGGCTCTGCTTCTAACTTGGGCCCAAATTGTAAAATGGTCTTATCTATTGGCGATTTCGTTCCAATTCACATTCCAAGTAATATCCGGCATGCTAATTACATTGCCGGTTGCCAAATTGAATTATCTCTTATAGTTTCCGAGATATGGACTATCGATAATTTACACCTTAGGCTCTGCTTCTAACTTGGGCCCAAATTGTAAAATGGTCTTACCTATTGGCGATTTCGTTCCAATTCACATTCCAAGTAATATTCGGCATGCTAATTACATTGCCGGTTGCCAAATTGCATTATCTCTTATAGTTTCCGAGATATGGACTATCGATAATTTACACCTTAGGCTCTGCTTCTAACTTGGGCCCAAATTGTAAAATGGTCTTATCTATTGGCGATTTCGTTCCAATTCACATTCCAAGTAATATTCGGCATGCTAATTACATTGCCGGTTGCCAAATTGCATTATCTCTTATAGTTTCCGAGATATGGACTATCGATAATTTACACCTTAGGCTCTGCTTCTAACTTGGGCCCAAATTGTAAAATGGTCTTATCTATTGCCGATTTCGTTCCAATTCACATTCCAAGTAATATTCGGCATGCTAATTACATTGCCGGTTGCCAAATTGCATTATCTCTTATAGTTTCCGAGATATGGACTATCGATAATTTACACCTTAGGCTCTGCTTCTAACTTGGGCCCAAATTGTAAAATGGTCTTATCTATTGGCGATTTCATTCCAATTCACATTCCAAGTAATATTCGGCATGCTAATTACATTGCCGGTTGCCAAATTGCATTATCTCTTATAGTTTCCGAGATATGGACTATCGATAATTTACACCTCAGGCTCTGCTTCTAACTTGGGCCCAAATTGTAAAATGGTCTTATCTTTTGGCGATTTCGTTCCAATTCACTCTCCAAGTAATATTCGGCATGCTAATTACATTGCCGGTTGCCAAATTGCATTATCTCTTATAGTTTACGAGATATGGACTATCGATAATTTACACCTTAGGCTCTGCTTCTAACTTGGGTTCAAATTGTAAAATGGTCTTATCTATTGGCGATTTCGTTCCAATTCACATTCCAAGTAATATTCGGCATGCTAATTGCATTGCCGGTTGCCAAATTGCATTATCTCTTATAGCTTCCAAGATATGGACTGTCGATAATTTACACATTAGGCTCTGCTTCTAACTTGGGCCCAAATTGTAAAATGGTCTTATCTGTTGGCGATTTCGTTCCAATTCACTTTCCAAGTAATATTCGGCATGCTAATTACATTGCCGGTTGCCAAATTGCATTATCTCTTATAGTTTCCGAGATATGGACTATCGATAATTTAACCTTAGGCTCTGCTTCTAACTTGGGCCCAAATTGTAAAATTGTCTTATCTATTGGCGATTTCGTTCCAAATCACATTCCAAGTAATATTCGGCATGCTAATTACATTGCCGGTTGCCAAATTGCATTATCTCTTATAGTTTGCGAGATATGGACTATCGATATTTTACACCTTAGGCTGTGCTTCTAACTTGGGCCCAAATTGTAAAATGGTCTTATCTATTGGCGATTTCGTTCCAATTCACATTCCAAGTAATATTCGGCATGCTAATTACATTGCCGGTTGCCAAATTGCATTATCTCTTATAGTTTCCGAGATATGGACTATCGATAATTTACACCTTAGGCTCTGCTTCTAACTTGGGCCCAAATTGTAAAATGGTCTTATCTATTGCCGATTTCGTTCCAATTCACATTCTAAGTAATATTCGGCATGCTAATTACATTGCCGGTTGCCAAATTGCATTATCTCTTATAGTTTCCGAGATATGGACTATCGATAATTTACACCTTAGGCTCTGCTTCTAACTTGGGCCCAAATTGTAAAATGGTCTTATCTATTGGCGATTTCATTCCAATTCACATTCCAAGTAATATTCGGCATGCTAATTACATTGCCGGTTGCCAAATTGCATTATCTCTTATAGTTTCCGAGATATGGACTATCGATAATTTACACCTTAGGCTCTGCTTCTAACTTGGGCCCAAATTGTAAAATGGTCTTATCTATTGGCGATTTCGTTCCAATTCACATTCCAAGTAATATTCGGCATGCTAATTACATTGCCGGTTGCCAAATTGCATTATCTCTTATAGTTTCCGAGATATGGACTATCGATAATTTACACCTTAGGCTCTGCTTCTAACTTGGGCCCAAATTGTAAAATGGTCTTATCTATTGGCGATTTCGTTCCAATTCACATTCCAAGTAATATTCGGCATGCTAATTACATTGCCGGTTGCCAAATTGCATTATCTCTTATAGTTTCCGAGATATGGACTATCGATAATTTACACCTTAGGCTCTGCTTCTAACTTGGGCCCAAATTGTAAAATGGTCTTATCTATTGGCGATTTCGTTCCAATTCACATTCCAAGTAATATTCGGCATGCTAATTACATTGCCGGTTGCCAAATTGCATTATCTCTTATAGTTTCCGAGATATGGACTATCGATAATTTACACCTTAGGCTCTGCTTCTAACTTGGGCCCAAATTGTAAAATGGTCTTATCTATTGGCGATTTCGTTCCAATTCACATTCCAAGTAATATTCGGCATGCTAATTACATTGCCGGTTGCCAAATTGCATTATCTCTTATAGTTTCCGAGATATGGACTATCGATAATTTACACATTAGGCTCTGCTTCTAACTTGGCCCAAATTGTAAAATCGTCTTATCTATTGGCGATTTCGTTCCAATTCACATTCCAAGTAATATTCGGCATGCTAATTACATAGCCGGTTGGCAAATTGCATTATCTCTTATAGTTTCCGAGATATGGACTATCGATAATTTACACCTTAGGCTCTGCTTCTAACTTGGGCCCAAATTGTAAAATGGTCTTACCTATTGGCGATTTGGTTCCAATTCACATTCCAAGTAATATTCGGCATGCTAATTACATTGCCGGTTGCCAAATTGCATTATCTCTTATAGTTTCCGAGATATGGACTATCGATAATTTACACCTTAGGCTCTGCTTCTAACTTGGGCCCAAATTGTAAAATGGTCTTATCTATTGGCGATTTCGTTCCAATTCACATTCCAAGTAATATTCGGCATGCTAATTACATTGCCGGTTGCCAAATTGCATTATCTCTTATAGTTTCCGAGATATGGACTATCGATAATTTACACCTTAGGCTCTGCTTCTAACTTGGCCCAAATTGTAAAATCGTCTTATCTATTGGCGATTTCGTTCCAATTCACATTCCACGTAATATTCGGCATGCTAATTACATTTCCGGTTGCCAAATTGCATTATCTCTTATAGTTTCCGAGATATGGACTATCGATAATTTACACCTTAGGCTCTGCTTCTAACTTGGGCCCAAATTGTAAAATGGTCTTATCTATTGGCGATTTCGTTCCAATTCACATTCCAAGTAATATCCGGCATGCTAATTACATTGCCGGTTGCCAAATTGCATTATCTCTTATAGTTTCCGAGATATGGACTATCGATAATTTACACCTTAGGCTCTGCTTCTAACTTGGGCCCAAATTGTAAAAATGGTCTTACCTATTGGCGATTTCGTTCCAATTCACATTCCAAGTAATATTCGGCATGCTAATTACATTGCCGGTTGCCAAATTGCATTATCTCTTATAGTTTCCGAGATATGGACTATCGATTATTTACACCTTAGGCTCTGCTTCTAACTTGGGCCCAAATTGTAAAATGGTCTTATCTATTGGCGATTTCGTTCCAATTCACATTCCAAGTAATATTCGGCATGCTAATTACATTGCCGGTTGCCAAATTGCATTATCTCTTATAGTTTCCGAGATATGGACTATCGATAATTTACACCTTAGGCTCTGCTTCTAACTTGGGCCCAAATTGTAAAATGGTCTTATCTATTGCCGATTTCGTTCCAATTCACATTCCAAGTAATATTCGGCATGCTAATTACATTGCCGGTTGCCAAATTGCATTATCTCTTATAGTTTCCGAGATATGGACTATCGATAATTTACACCTTAGGCTCTGCTTCTAACTTGGGCCCAAATTGTAAAATGGTCTTATCTATTGGCGATTTCATTCCAATTCGCATTCCAAGTAATATTCGGCATGCTAATTACATTGCCGGTTGCCAAATTGCATTATCTCTTATAGTTTCCGAGATATGGACTATCGATAATTTACACCTCAGGCTCTGCTTCTAACTTGGGCCCAAATTGTAAAATGGTCTTATCTTTTGGCGATTTCGTTCCAATTCACTCTCCAAGTAATATTCGGCATGCTAATTACATTGCCGGTTGCCAAATTGCATTATCTCTTATAGTTTACGAGATATGGACTATCGATAATTTACACCTTAGGCTCTGCTTCTAACTTGGGTTCAAATTGTAAAATGGTCCTTATCTATTGGCGATTTCGTTCCAATTCACATTCCAAGTAATATTCGGCATGCTAATTGCATTGCCGGTTGCCAAATTGCATTATCTCTTATAGCTTCCAAGATATGGACTGTCGATAATTTACACATTAGGCTCTGCTTCTAACTTGGGCCCAAATTGTAAAATGGTCTTATCTGGTGGCGATTTCGTTCCAATTCACTTTCCAAGTAATATTCGGCATGCTAATTACATTGCCGGTTGCCAAATTGCATTATCTCTTATAGTTTCCGAGATATGGACTATCGATAATTTAACCTTAGGCTCTGCTTCTAACTTGGGCCCAAATTGTAAAATTGTCTTATCTATTGGCGATTTCGTTCCAAATCACATTCCAAGTAATATTCGGCATGCTAATTACATTGCCGGTTGCCAAATTGCATTATCTCTTATAGTTTCCGAGATATGGACTATCGATATTTTACACCTTAGGCTCTGCTTCTAACTTGGGCCCAAATTGTAAAATGGTCTTATCTATTGGCGATTTCGTTCCAATTCACATTCCAAGTAATATTCGGCATGCTAATTACATTGCCGGTTGCCAAATTGCATTATCTCTTATAGTTTCCGAGATATGGACTATCGATAATTTACACCTTAGGCTCTGCTTCTAACTTGGGCCCAAATTGTAAAATGGTCTTATCTATTGCCGATTTCGTTCCAATTCACAATCCAAGTAATATTCGGCATGCTAATTACATTGCCGGTTGCCAAATTGCATTATCTCTTATAGTTTCCGAGATATGGACTATCGATAATTTACACCTTAGGCTCTGCTTCTAACTTGTGCCCAAATTGTAAAATGGTCTTATCTATTGGCGATTTCATTCCAATTCACATTCCAAGTAATATTCGGCATGCTAATTACATTGCCGGTTGCCAAATTGCATTATCTCTTATAGTTTCCGAGATATGGACTATCGATAATTTACACCTTAGGCTCTGCTTCTAACTTGGGCCCAAATTGTAAAATGGTCTTATCTATTGGCGATTTCGTTCCAATTCACATTCCAAGTAATATTCGGCATGCTAATTACATTGCCGGTTGCCAAATTGCATTATCTCTTATAGTTTCCGAGATATGGACTATCGATAATTTACACCTTAGGCTCTGCTTCTAACTTGGGCCCAAATTGTAAAATGGTCTTATCTATTGGCGATTTCGTTCCAATTCACATTCCAAGTAATATTCGGCATGCTAATTACATTGCCGGTTGCCAAATTGCATTATCTCTTATAGTTTCCGAGATATGGACTATCGATAATTTACACCTTAGGCTCTGCTTCTAACTTGGGCCCAAATTGTAAAATGGTCTTATCTATTGCCGATTTCGTTCCAATTCACATTCCAAGTAATATTCGGCATGCTAATTACATTGCCGGTTGCCAAATTGCATTATCTCTTATAGTTTCCGAGATATGGACTATCGATAATTTACACCTCAGGCTCTGCTTCTAACTTGGGCCCAAATTGTAAAATGGTTTTATCGATTGGCGATTTCATTCCAATTCACATTCCAAGTAATATTCGGCATGCTAATTACATTGCCGGTTGCCAAATTGCATTATCTCTTATAGTTTCCGAGATATGGACTATCGATAATTTACACCTCAGGCTCTGCTTCTAACTTGGGCCCAAATTGAAAAATGGTCTTATCTTTTGGCGATTTCGTTCCAATTCACTCTCCAAGTAATATTCGGCATGCTAATTACATTGCCGGTTGCCAAATTGCATTATCTCTTATAGTTTACGAGATATGGACTATCGATAATTTACACCTTCGGCTCTGCTTCTAACTTGGGTTCAAATTGTAAAATGGTCTTATCTATTGGCGATTTCGTTCCAATTCACATTCCAAGTAATATTCGGCATGCTAATTGCATTGCCGGTTGCCAAATTGCATTATCTCTTATAGCTTCCAAGATATGGACTGTCGATAATTTACACATTAGGCTCTGCTTCTAACTTGGGCCCAAATTGTAAAATGGTCTTATCTGTTGGCGATTTCGTTCCAATTCACTTTCCAAGTAATATTCGGCATGCTAATTACATTGCCGGTTGCCAAATTGCATTATCTCTTATAGTTTCCGAGATATGGACTATCGATAATTTAACCTTAGGCTCTGCTTCTAACTTGGGCCCAAATTGTAAAATGGTCTTATCTATTGGCGATTTCGTTCCAAATCACATTCCAAGTAATATTCGGCATGCTAATTACATTGCCGGTTGCCAAATTGCATTATCTCTTATAGTTTCCGAGATATGGACTATCGATATTTAACACCTTAGGCTCTGCTTCTAACTTGGGCCCAAATTGTAAAATGGTCTTATCTATTGGCGATTTCGTTCCAATTCACATTCCAAGTAATATTCGGCATGCTAATTACATTGCCGGTTGCCAAATTGCATTATCTCTTATAGTTTCCGAGATATGGACTATCGATAATTTACACCTTAGGCTCTGCTTCTATCTTGGGCCCAAATTGTAAAATGGTCTTATCTATTGCCGATTTCGTTCCAATTCACATTCCAAGTAATATTCGGCATGCTAATTACATTGCCGGTTGCCAAATTGCATTATCTCTTATAGTTTCCGAGATATGGACTATCGATAATTTACACCTTAGGCTCTGCTTCTAACTTGGGCCCAAATTGTAAAATGGTCTTATCTATTGGCGATTTCATTCCAATTCACATTCCAAGTAATATTCGGCATGCTAATTACATTGCCGGTTGCCAAATTGCATTATCTCTTATAGTTTCCGAGATATGGACTATCGATAATTTACACCTCAGGCTCTGCTTCTAACTTGGGCCCAAATTGTAAAATGGTCTTATCTTTTGGCGATTTCGTTCCAATTCACTCTCCAAGTAATATTCGGCATGCTAATTACATTGCCGGTTGCCAAATTGCATTATCTCTTATAGTTTACGAGATATGGACTATCGATAATTTACACCTTAGGCTCTGCTTCTAACTTGGGTTCAAATTGTAAAATGGTCTTATCTATTGGCGATTTCGTTCCAATTCACATTCCAAGTAATATTCGGCATGCTAATTGCATTGCCGGTTGCCAAATTGCATTATCTCTTATAGCTTCCAAGATATGGACTGTCGATAATTTACACATTAGGCTCTGCTTCTAACTTGGGCCCAAATTGTAAAATGGTCTTATCTGTTGGCGATTTCGTTCCAATTCACTTTCCAAGTAATATTCGGCATGCTAATTACATTGCCGGTTGCCAAATTGCATTATCTCTTATAGTTTCCGAGATATGGACTATCGATAATTTAACCTTAGGCTCTGCTTCTAACTTGGGCCCAAATTGTAAAATGGTCTTATCTATTGGCGATTTCGTTCCAATTCACATTCCAAGTAATATTCGGCATGCAAAATACATTGCCGGTTGCCAAATTGCATTATCTCTTATAGTTTCCGAGATATGGACTATCGATAATTTACACCTTAGGCTCTGCTTCTAACTTGGGCCCAAATTGTAAAATGGTCTTATCTATTGCCGATTTCGTTCCAATTCACATTCCAAGTAATATTCGGCATGCTAATTACATTGCCGGTTGCCAAATTGCATTATCTCTTATAGTTTCCGAGATATGGACTATCGATAATTTACACCTTAGGCTCTGCTTCTAACTTGGGCCCAAATTGTAAAATGGTCTTATCTATTGGCGATTTCATTCCAATTCACATTCCAAGTAATATTCGGCATGCTAATTACATTGCCGGTTGCCAAATTGCATTATCTCTTATAGTTTCCAAGATATGGACTATCGATAATTTACACCTTAGGCTCTGCTTCTAACTTGGGCCCAAATTGTAAAATGGTCTTATCTATTGGCGATTTCGTTCCAATTCACATTCCAAGTAATATTCGGCATGCTAATTACATTGCCGGTTGCCAAATTGCATTATCTCTTATAGTTTCCGAGATATGGACTATCGATAATTTACACCTTAGGCTCTGCTTCTAACTTGGCCCAAATTGTAAAATCGTCTTATCTATTGGCGATTTCGTTCCAATTCACATTCCAAGTAATATTCGGCATGCTAATTACATTGCCGGTTGCCAAATTGCATTATATCTTATAGTTTCCGAGATATGGACTATCGATAATTTACACCTTAGGCTCTGCTTCTAACTTGGGCCCAAATTGTAAAATGGTCTTACCTATTGGCGATTTCGTTCCAATTCACATTCCAAGTAATATTCGGCATGCTAATTACATTGCCGGTTGCCAAATTGCATTATCTCTTATAGTTTCCGAGATATGGACTATCGATAATTTACACCTTAGGCTCTGCTTCTAACTTGGGCCCAAATTGTAAAATGGTCTTAACTATTGGCGATTTCGTTCCAATTCACATTCCAAGTAATATTCGGCATGCTAATTACATTGCCGGTTGCCAAATTGCATTATCTCTTATAGTTTCCGAGATATGGACTATCGATAATTTAGATCTTAGGCTCTGCTTCTAACTTGGGCCCAAATTGTAAAATGATCTTATCTATTGGCGATTTCGTTCCAATTCACATTCCAAGTAATATTCGGCATGCTAATTACATTGCCGGTTGCCAAATTGCATTATCTCTTATAGTTTCCGAGATATGGACTATCGATAATTTACACCTTAGGCTCTGCTTCTAACTTGGGCCCAAATTGTAAAATGGTCTTATCTATTGGCGATTTCATTCCAATTCACATTCCAAGTAATATTCGGCATGCTAATTACATTGCCGGTTGCCAAATTTCATTATCTCTTATAGTTTCCGAGATATGGACTATCGATAATTTACACCTTAGGCTCTGCTTCTAACTTGGGCCCAAATTGTAAAATGGTCTTATCTATTGGCGATTTCGTTCCAATTCACATTCCAAGTAATATTCGGCATGCTAATTACATTGCCGGTTGCCAAATTGCATTATCTCTTATAGTTTCCGAGATACGGACTATCGATAATTTACACCTTAGGCTCTGCTTCTAACTTGGCCCAAATTGTAAAATCGTCTTATCTATTGGCGATTTCGTTCCAATTCACATTCCAAGTAATATTCGGCATGCTAATTACATTGCCGGTTGCCAAATTGCATTATCTCTTATAGTTTCCGAGATATGGACTATCGATAATTTACACCTTAGGCTCTGCTTCTAACTTGGGCCCAAATTGTAAAATGGTCTTACCTATTGGCGATTTCGTTCCAATTCACATTCCAAGTAATATTCGGCATGCTAATTACATTGCCGGTTGCCAAATTGCATTATCTCTTATAGTTTCCGAGATATGGACTATCGATAATTTACACCTTAGGCTCTGCTTCTAACTTGGGCCCAAATTGTAAAATGGTCTTACCTATTGGCGATTTCGTTCCAATTCACATTCCAAGTAATATTCGGCATGCTAATTACATTGCCGGTTGCCAAATTGCATTATCTCTTATAGTTTCCGAGATATGGACTATCGATAATTTAGATCTTAGGCTCTGCTTCTAACTTGGGCCCAAATTGTAAAATGATCTTATCTATTGGCGATTTCGTTCCAATTCACATTCCAAGTAATATTCGGCATGCTAATTACATTGCCGGTTTCCAAATTGCATTATCTCTTATAGTTTCCGAGATATGGACTATCGATAATTTACACCTTAGGCTCTGCTTCTAACTTGGGCCCAAATTGTAAAATGGTCTTATCTATTGGCGATTTCATTCCAATTCACATTCCAAGTAATATTCGGCATGCTAATTACATTGCCGGTTGCCAAATTTCATTATCTCTTATAGTTTCCGAGATATGGACTATCGATAATTTACACCTTAGGCTCTGCTTCTAACTTGGGCCCAAATTGTAAAATGGTCTTATCTATTGGCGATTTCGTTCCAATTCACATTCCAAGTAATATTCGGCATGCTAATTACATTGCCGGTTGCCAAATTGCATTATCTCTTATAGTTTCCGAGATATGGACTATCGATAATTTACACCTTAGGCTCTGCTTCTAACTTGGCCCAAATTGTAAAATCGTCTTATCTATTGGCGATTTCGTTCCAATTCACATTCCAAGTAATATTCGGCATGCTAATTACATTGCCGGTTGCCAAATTGCATTATCTCTTATAGTTTCCGAGATATGGACTATCGATAATTTACACCTTAGGCTCTGCTTCTAACTTGGGCCCAAATTGTAAAATGGTCTTACCTATTGGCGATTTCGTTCCAATTCACATTCCAAGTAATATTCGGCATGCTAATTACATTGCCGGTTGCCAAATTGCATTATCTCTTATAGTTTCCGAGATATGGACTATCGTTAATTTACACCTTAGGCTCTGCTTCTAACTTGGGCCCAAATTGTAAAATGGTCTTATCTATTGTCGATTTCGTTCCAATTCACATTCCAAGTAATATTCGGCATGCTAATTACATTGCCGGTTGCCAAATTGCATTATCTCTTATAGTTTCCGAGATATGGACTATCGATAATTTACATCTTAGGCTCTGCTTCTAACTTGGGCCCAAATTGTAAAATGGTCTTATCTATTGGCGATTTCGTTCCAATTCACATTCCAAGTAATATGCGGCATGCTAAATACATTGCCGGTTGCCAAATTGCATTATCTCTTATAGTTTCCGAGATATGGACTATCGTTAATTTACACCTTAGGCTCTGCTTCTAACTTGGGCCCAAATTGTAAAATGGTCTTATCTATTGCCGATTTCGTTCCAATTCACATTCCAAGTAATATTCGGCATGCTAATTACATTGCCGGTTGCCAAATTGCATTATCTCTTATAGTTTCCGAGATATGGACTATCGATAATTTACACCTTAGGCTCTGCTTCTAACTTGGGCCCAAATTGTAAAATGGTCTTATCTATTGGCGATTTCATTAAAATTCACATTCCAAGTAATATTCGGCATGCTAATTACATTGCCGGTTGCCAAATTGCATTATCTCTTATAGTTTCCGAGATATGGACTATCGATAATTTACACCTTAGGCTCTGCTTCTAACTTGGGCCCAAATTGTAAAATGGTCTTATCTATTGGCGATTTCGTTCCAATTCACATTCCAAGTAATATTCGGCATGCTAATTACATTGCCGGTTGCCAAATTGCATTATCTCTTATAGTTTCCGAGATATGGACTATCGATAATTTACACCTTAGGCTCTGCTTCTAACTTGGGCCCAAATTGTAAAATGGTCTTATCTATTGGCGATTTCGTTCCAATTCACATTCCAAGTAATATTCGGCATGCTAATTACATTGGCGGTTGCCAAATTGCATTATCTCTTATAGTTTCCGAGATATGGACTATCGATAATTTACACCTTAGGCTCTGCTTCTAACTTGGGCCCAAATTGTAAAATCGTCTTATCTATTGGCGATTTCGTTCCAATTCACATTCCAAGTAATATTCGGCATGCTAATTACATTGCCGGTTGCCAAATTGCATTATCTCTTATAGTTTCCGAGATATGGACTATCGATAATTTACACCATAGGCTCTGCTTCTAACTTGGGCCCAAATTGTAAAATGGTCTTATCTATTGGCGATTTCGTTCCAATTCACATTCCTAGTAATATTCGGCATGCTAATTACATTGCCGGTTGCCAAATTGAATTATCTCTTATAGTTTCCGAGATATGGACTATCGATAATTTACACCTTAGGCTCTGCTTCTAACTTGGGCCCAAATTGTAAAATGGTCTTATCTATTGGCGATTTCGTTCCAATTCACATTCCAAGTAGTATTCGGCATGCTAATTACATTGCCGGTTGCCAAATTGCATTATCTCTTATAGTTTCCGAGATATGGACTATCGATAATTTACACCTTAGGCTCTGCTTCTAACTTGGGCCCAAATTGTAAAATGGTCTTATCTATTGGCGATTTCGTTCCAATTCACATTCCAAGTAATATTCGGCATGCTAATTACATTGCCGGTTGGCAAATTGCATTATCTCTTATAGTTTCCGAGATATGGACTATCGATAATTTACACCTTAGGCTCTGCTTCTAACTTGGGCCCAAATTGTAAAATGGTCTTATCTATTGGCGATTTCGTTCCAATTCACATTCCAAGTAATATTCGGCATGTTAATTAAATTGCCGGTTGCCAAATTGCATTATCTCTTATAGTTTCCGAGATATGGACTATCGATAATTTACACCTTAGGCTCTGCTTCTAACTTGGGCCCAAATTGTAAAATCGTCTCATCTATTGGCGATTTCGTTCCAATTCACATTCCAAGTAATATTCGGCATGCTAATTACATTGCCGGTTGCCAAATTGCATTATCTCTTATAGTTTCCGAGATATGGACTATCGATAATTTACACCTTAGGCTCTGCTTCTAACTTGGGCCCAAATTGTAAAATGGTCTTATCTATTGGCAATTTCGTTCCAATTCACATTCCAAGTAATATTCGGCATGCTAATTACATTGCCGGTTGCCAAATTGAATTATCTCCTATAGTTTCCGAGATATGGACTATCGATAATTTACACCTTAGGCTCTGCTTCTAACTTGGGCCCAAATTGTAAAATGGTCTTACCTATTGGCGATTTCGTTCCAATTCACATTCCAAGTAATATTCGGCATGCTAATTACATTGCCGGTGGCCAAGTTGCATTATCTCTTATAGTTTCCGAGATATGGACTATCGATAATTTACACCTTAGGCTCTGCTTCTAACTTGGGCCCAAATTGTAAAATGGTCTTATCTATTGGCGATTTCGTTCCAATTCACATTCCAAGTAATATTCGGCATGCTAATTACATTGCCGGTTCCCAAATTGCATTATCTCTTATAGTTTCCGAGATATGGACTATCGATTATTTTTAACCTTAGGCTATGCTTCTAACTTGGGCCCAAACTGTAAAATGGTCTTATCTATTGGCGATTTCGTTCCAATTCACATTCCAAGTAGTATTCGGCATGCTAATTACATTGCCGGTTGCCAAATTGCATTATCTCTTATAGTTTCCGAGATATGGACTATCGATAATTTACACCTTAGGCTCTGCTTCTAACTTGGGCCCAAATTGTAAAATGGTCTTATCTATTGGCGATTTCGTTCCAATTCACATTCCAAGTAATATTCGGCATGCTAATTACATTTCCGGTTGCCAAATTGCATTATCTCTTATAGTTTCCGAGATATGGACTATCGATAATTTACACCTTAGGCTCTGCTTCTAACTTGGGCCCAAATTGTAAAATGGTCTTACCTATTGGCGATTTCGTTCCAATTCACATTCCAAGTAATATTCGGCATGCTAATTACATTGCCGGTTGCCAAATTGCATTATCTCTTATAGTTTCCGAGATATGGACTATCGATAATTTACACCTTAGGCTCTGCTTCTAACTTGGGCCCAAATTGTAAAATGGTCTTATCTATTGGCGATTTCGTTCTAATTCACATTCCAAGTAATATTCGGCATGCTAATTACATTGCCGGTTGCCAAATTGAATTATCTCTTATAGTTTCCGAGATATGGACTATCGATAATTTACACCTTAGGCTCTGCTTCTAACTTGGGCCCAAATTGTAAAATGGTCTTATCTATTGGCGACTTCGTTCCAATTCACATTCCAAGTAGTATTCGGCATGCTAATTACATTGCCGGTTGCCAAATTGCATTATCTCTTATAGTTTCCGAGATATGGACTATCGATAATTTACACCTTAGGCTCTGCTTCTAACTTGGGCCCAAATTGTAAAATGGTCTTATCTATTGGCGATTTCGTTCCAATTCACATTCCAAGTAATATTCGGCATGCTAATTACATTGCCGGTTGGCAAATTGCATTATCTCTTATAGTTTCCGAGATATGGACTATCGATAATTTACACCTTAGGCTCTGCTTCTAACTTGGGCCCAAATTGTAAAATGGTCTTATCTATTGGCGATTTCGTTCCAATTCACATTCCAAGTAATATTCGGCATGTTAATTAAATTGCCGGTTGCCAAATTGCATTATCTCTTATAGTTTCCGAGATATGGACTATCGATAATTTACACCTTAGGCTCTGCTTCTAACTTGGGCCCAAATTGTAAAATCGTCTCATCTATTGGCGATTTCGTTCCAATTCACATTCCAAGTAATATTCGGCATGCTAATTACATTGCCGGTTGCCAAATTGCATTACTTCTTATAGTTTCCGAGATATGGACTATCGATAATTTACACCTTAGGCTCTGCTTCTAACTTGGGCCCAAATTGTAAAATGGTCTTATCTATTGGCAATTTCGTTCCAATTCACATTCCAAGTAATATTCGGCATGCTAATTACATTGCCGGTTGCCAAATTGAATTATCTCCTATAGTTTCCGAGATATGGACTATCGATAATTTACACCTTAGGCTCTGCTTCTAACTTGGGCCCAAATTGTAAAATGGTCTTACCTATTGGCGATTTCGTTCCAATTCACATTCCAAGTAATATTCGGCATGCTAATTACATTGCCGGTGGCCAAGTTGCATTATCTCTTATAGTTTCCGAGATATGGACTATCGATAATTTACACCTTAGGCTCTGCTTCTAACTTGGGCCCAAATTGTAAAATGGTCTTATCTATTGGCGATTTCGTTCCAATTCACATTCCAAGTAATATTCGGCATGCTAATTACATTGCCGGTTCCCAAATTGCATTATCTCTTATAGTTTCCGAGATATGGACTATCGATTATTTTTAACCTTAGGCTATGCTTCTAACTTGGGCCCAAACTGTAAAATGGTCTTATCTATTGGCGATTTCGTTCCAATTCACATTCCAAGTAGTATTCGGCATGCTAATTACATTGCCGGTTGCCAAATTGCATTATCTCTTATAGTTTCCGAGATATGGACTATCGATAATTTACACCTTAGGCTCTGCTTCTAACTTGGGCCCAAATTGTAAAATGGTCTTATCTATTGGCGATTTCGTTCCAATTCACATTCCAAGTAATATTCAGCATGCTAATTACATTGCCGGTTGCCAAATTGCATTATCTCTTATAGTTTCCGAGATATGGACTATCGATAATTTACACCTTAGGCTCTGCTTCTAACTTGGGCCCAAATTGTAAAATGGTCTTATCTATTGGCGATTTCGTCCCAATTCACATTCCAAGTAATATTCGGCATGCTAATTACATTGCCGGTTGCGAAATTGCATTATCTCTTATAGTTTCCGAGATATGGACTATCGATAATTTACACCTTAGGCTCTGCTTCTAACTTGGGCCCAAATTGTAAAATGGTCTTACCTATTGGCGATTTCGTTCCAATTCACATTCCAAGTAATATTCGGCATGCTAATTACATTGCCGGTTGCCAAATTGCATTATCTCTTATAGTTTCCGAGATATGGACTATCGATAATTTACACCTTAGGCTCTGCTTCTAACTTGGGCCCAAATTGTAAAATGGTCTTATCTATTGGCGATTTCGTTCCAATTCACATTCCAAGTAATATTCGGCATGCTAATTACATTGCCGGTTGCCAAATTGCATTATCTCTTATAGTTTCCGAGATATGGACTATCGATAATTTACACCTTAGGCTCTGCTTCTAACTTGGGCCCAAATTGTAAAATGGTCTTCTCTATTGGCGATTTCGTTCCAATTCACATTCCAAGTAATATTCGGCATGCTAATTACATTGCCGGTGGCCAAGTTGTATTATCTCTTATAGTTTCCGAGATATGGACTATCGATAATTTACACCTTAGGCTCTGCTTCTAACTTGGGCCCAAATTGTAAAATGGTCTTATCTATAGGCGATTTCGTTCCAATTCACAATCCAAGTAATATTCGGCATGCTAATTACATTGCCGGTTGCCAAATTGCATTATCTCTTATAGTTTCCGAGATATGGACTATCGATTATTTTTAACCTTAGGCTCTGCTTCTAACTTGGGCCCAAACTGTAAAATGGTCTTATCTATTGGCGATTTCGTTCCAATTCACATTCCAAGTAGTATTCGGCATGCTAATTACATTGCCGGTTGCCAAATTGCATTATCTCTTATAGTTTCCGAGATATTTACTATCGATAATTTACACCTTAGGCTCTGCTTCTAACTTGGGCCCAAATTGTAAAATGGTCTTATCTATTGGCGATTTCGTTCCAATTCACGTTCCAAGTAATATTCGGCATGCTAATTACATTGCCGGTTGCGAAATTGCATTATCTCTTATAGTTTCCGAGATATGGACTATCGATAATTTACACCTTAGGCTCTGCTTCTAACTTGGGCCCAAATTGTAAAATGGTCTTACCTATTGGCGATTTCGTTCCAATTCACGTTCCAAGTAATATTCGGCATGCTAATTACATTGCCGGTTGCCAAATTGCATTATCTCTTATAGTTTCCGAGATATGGACTATCGATAATTTACACCTTAGGCTCTGCTTCTAACTTGGGCCCAAATTGTAAAATGGTCTTATCTATTGGCGATTTCGTTCCAATTCACATTCCAAGTAATATTCGGCATGCTAATTACATTGCCGGTTGCCAAATTGCATTATCTCTTATAGTTTCCGAGATATGGACTATCGATAATTTACACCTTAGGCTCTGCTTCTAACTTGGGCCCAAATTGTAAAATGGTCTTCTCTATTGGCGATTTCGTTCCAATTCACATTCCAAGTAATATTCGGCATGCTAATTACATTGCCGGTGGCCAAGTTGTATTATCTCTTATAGTTTCCGAGATATGGACTATCGATAATTTACACCTTAGGCTCTGCTTCTAACTTGGGCCCAAATTGTAAAATGGTCTTATCTATTGGCGATTTCGTTCCAATTCACATTCCAAGTAATATTCGGCATGCTAATTACATTGCCGGTTCCCAAATTGCATTATCTCTTATAGTTTCCGAGATATGGACTATCGATTATTTTTAACCTTAGGCTCTGCTTCTAACTTGGGCCCAAACTGTAAAATGGTCTTATCTATTGGCGATTTCGTTCCAATTCACATTCCAAGTAGTATTCGGCATGCTAATTACATTGCCGGTTGCCAAATTGCATTATCTCTTATAGTTTCCGAGATATTTACTATCGATAATTTACACCTTAGGCTCTGCTTCTAACTTGGGCCCAAATTGTAAAATGGTCTTATCTATTGGCGATTTCGTTCCAATTCACATTCCAAGTAATATTCGGCATGCTAATTACATTGCCAGTTGCCAAATTGCATTATCTCTTATAGTTTCCGAATTATGGACTATGGATAATTTACACCTTAGGCTCTGCTTCTAACTTGGGCCCAAATTGTAAAATGGTCTTATCTATTGCCGATTTCGTTCCAATTCACATTCCAAGTAATATTCGGCATGCTAATTACATTGCCGGTTGCCAAATTGCATTATCTCTTATAGTTTCCGAGATATGGACTATCGATAATTTACACCTTAGGCTCTGCTTCTAACTTGGGCCCAAATTGTAAAATGGTCTTATCTATTGGCGATTTCGTTCCAATTCACATTCCAAGTAATATTCGGCATGCTAATTACACTGCCGGTTGCCAAATTGCATTATCTCTTATAGTTTCTGAGATATGGACTATCGATTATTTACACCTTAGGCTCTGCTTCTAACTTGGGCCCAAATTGTAAAATGGTTTTATCTATTGGCGATTTCGTTCCAATTCACATTCCAAGTAGTATTCGGCATGCTAATTACATTGCCGGTTGCCAAATTGCATTATCTCTTATAGTTTCCGAGATATTTACTATCGATAATTTACACCTTAGGCTCTGCTTCTAACTTGGGCCCAAATTGTAAAATGGTCTTATCTATTGGCGATTTCGTTCCAATTCACATTCCAAGTAATATTCGTCATGCTAATTACATTGCCAGTTGCCAAATTGCATTATCTCTTATAGTTTCCGAATTATGGACTATGGATAATTTACACCTTAGGCTCTGCTTCTAACTTGGGCCCAAATTGTAAAATGGTCTTATCTATTGCCGATTTCGTTCCAATTCACATTCCAAGTAATATTCGGCATGCTAATTACATTGCCGGTTGCCAAATTGCATTATCTCTTATAGTTTCCGAGATATGGACTATCGATAATTTACACCTTAGGCTCTGCTTCTAACTTGGGCCCAAATTGTAAAATGGTCTTATCTATTGGCGATTTCGTTCCAATTCACATTCCAAGTAATATTCGGCATGCTAATTACACTGCCGGTTGCCAAATTGCATTATCTCTTATAGTTTCTGAGATATGGACTATCGATTATTTACACCTTAGGCTCTGCTTCTAACTTGGGCCCAAATTGTAAAATGGTTTTATCTATTGGCGATTTCGTTCCAATTCACATTCCAAGTAATATTCGGCATGCTAATTACATTGCCGGTTGCCAAATTGCATTATCTCTTATAGTTTACGAGATATGGACTATCGATAATTTACACCTTAGGCTCTGCTTCTAACTTGGGCTCAAATTGTAAAATGGTCTTATCTATTGGCGATTTCGTTCCAATTCACATTCCAAGTAATATTCGGCATGCTAATTGCATTGCTGGTTGCCAAATTGCATTATCTCTTATAGCTTCCGAGATATGGACTGTCGATAATTTACACCTTAGGCTCTGCTTCTAACTTGGGCTCAAATTGTAAAATGGTCTTATCTATTGGCGATTTCGTTCCAATTCACATTCCAAGTAATATTCGGCATGCTAATTGCATTGCCGGTTGCCAAATTGCATTATCTCTTATAGCTTCCGAGATATGGACTGTCGATTATTTACACCTTAGGCTCTGCTTCTAACTTGGGCCCAAATTTTAAAATGGTCTTATCTGTTGGCGATTTCGTTCCAATTCACTTTCCAAGTAATATTCGGCATGCTAATTACATTGCCGGTGGCCAAATTGCATTATCTCTTATAGTTTCCGAGATATGGACTATCGATAATTTACACCTTAGGCTCTGCTTCTAACTTGGGCCCAAATTGTAAAATGGTCTTATCTATTGGCGATTTCGTTCCAAATCACATTCCAAGTAATATTCGGCATGCTAATTACATTGCCGGTTGCCAAATTGCATTATCTCTTATAGTTTCCGAGATACGGACTACCGATAATTTACACCTTAGGCTCTGCTTCTAACTTGGGCCCAAATTGTAAAATGGTCTTATCTATTGGCGATTTCGTTCCAATTCACATTCCAAGTAATATTCGGCATGCTAATTACATTGCCGGTTGCCAAATTGCATTATCTCTTATAGTTTCCGAGATATGGACTATCGATAATTTACACCTTAGGCTCTGCTTCTAACTTGGGCCCAAATTGTAAAATGGTCTTATCTATTGGCGATTTCGTTCCAATTCACATTCCAAGTAATATTCGGCATGCTAATTACATTGCCAGTTGCCAAATTGCATTATCTCTTATAGTTTCCGAAATATGGACTATGGATAATTTACACCTTAGGCTCTGCTTCTAACTTGGGCCCAAATTGTAAAATGGTCTTATCTATTGCCGATTTCGTTCCAATTCACATTCCAAGTAATATTCGGCATGCTAATTACACTGCCGGTTGCCAAATTGCATTATCTCTTATAGTTTCCGAGATATGGACTATCGATAATTTACACCTTAGGCTCTGCTTCTAACTTGGGCCCAAATTGTAAAATGGTCTTATCTATTGGCGATTTCGTTCCAATTCACATTCCAAGTAATATTCGGCATGCTAATTACACTGCCGGTTGCCAAATTGCATTATCTCTTATAGTTTCTGATATATGGACTATCGATAATTTACACCTTAGGCTCTGCTTCTAACTTGGGCCCAAATTGTAAAATGGTCTTATCTATTGGCGATTTCGTTCCAATTCACATTCCAAGTAATATTCGGCATGCTAATTACATTGCCGGTTGCCAAATTGCATTATCTCTTATAGTTTCCGAGATATGGACTATCGATAATTTACACCTTAGGCTCTGCTTCTAACTTGGGCCCAAATTGTAAAATGGTCTTATCTATTGGCGATTTCGTTCCAATTCACATTCCAAGTAATATTCGGCATGCTAATTACATTGCCGGTTGCCAAATTGCATTATCACTTATAGTTTCCGAGATATGGACTATCGATAATTTACACCTTAGGCTCTGCTTCTAACTTGGGCCCAAATTGTAAAATGGTCTTATCTATTGCCGATTTCGTTCCAATTCACATTCCAAGTAATATTCGGCATGCTAATTACATTGCCGGTAGCCAAATTGCATTATCTCTTATAGTTTCCGAGATATGGACTATCGATAATTTACACCTTAGGCTCTGCTTCTAACTTGGGCCCAAATTGTAAAATGGTCTTATCTATTGGCGATTTCATTCCAATTTACATTCCAAGTAATATTCGGCATGCTAATTATATTGCCGGTTGCCAAATTGCATTATCTCTTATAGTTTCCGAGATATGGACTATCGATAATTTACACCTTAGGCTCTAATTCTAACTTGGCCCAAATTGTAAAATCGTCTTATCTATTGGCGATTTCGTTCCAATTCACATTCCAAGTAATATTCGGCATGCTAATTACATTGCCGGTTGCCAAATTGCATTATTTCTTATAGTTTCCGAGATATGGACTATCGATAATTTACACCTTAGGCTCTGCTTCTAACTTGGGCCCAAATTGTAAAATGGTCTTATCTATTGGCGATTTCGTTCCAATTCACATTCCAAGTAATATCCGGCATGCTAATTACATTGCCGGTTGCCAAATTGAATTATCTCTTATAGTTTCCGAGATATGGACTATCGATAATTTACACCTTAGGCTCTGCTTCTAACTTGGGCCCAAATTGTAAAATGGTCTTACCTATTGGCGATTTCGTTCCAATTCACATTCCAAGTAATATTCGGCATGCTAATTACATTGCCGGTTGCCAAATTGCATTATCTCTTATAGTTTCCGAGATATGGACTATCGATAATTTACACCTTAGGCTCTGCTTCTAACTTGGGCCCAAATTGTAAAATGGTCTTATCTATTGGCGATTTCGTTCCAATTCACATTCCAAGTAATATTCGGCATGCTAATTACATTGCCGGTTGCCAAATTGCATTATCTCTTATAGTTTCCGAGATATGGACTATGGATAATTTACATCTTAGGCTCTGCTTCTAACTTGGGCCCAAATTGTAAAATGGTCTTATCTATTGGCGATTTCGTTCCAATTCACATTCCAAGTAATATTCGGCATGCTAATTACATTGCCGGTTGCCAAATTGCATTATCTCTTATAGTTTCCGAGATATGGACTATCGATAATTTACACCTTAGGCTCTGCTTCTAACTTGGGCCCAAATTGTAAAATGGTCTTATCTATTGGCGATTTCATTCCAATTCACATTCCAAGTAATATTCGGCATGCTAATTACATTGCCGGTTGCCAAATTGCATTATCTCTTATAGTTTCCGAGATATGGACTATCGATAATTTACACCTTAGGCTCTGCTTCTAACTTGGGCCCAAATTGTAAAATGGTCTTATCTATTGGCGATTTCGTTCCAATTCACATTCCAAGTAATATTCGGCATGCTAATTACATTGCCGGTTGCCAAATTGCATTATCTCTTATAGTTTCCGAGATATGGACTATCGATAATTTACACCTTAGGCTCTGCTTCTAACTTGGCCCAAATTGTAAAATCGTCTTATCTATTGGCGATTTCGTTCCAATTCACATTCCAAGTAATATTCGGCATGCTAATTACATTGCCGGTTGCCAAATTGCATTATCTCTTATAGTTTCCGAGATATGGACTATCGATAATTTACACCTTAGGCTCTGCTTCTAACTTGGGCCCAAATTGTAAAATGGTCTTATCTATTGGCGATTTCGTTCCAATTCACATTCCAAGTAATATCCGGCATGCTAATTACATTGCCGGTTGCCAAATTGAATTATCTCTTATAGTTTCCGAGATATGGACTATCGATAATTTACACCTTAGGCTCTGCTTCTAACTTGGGCCCAAATTGTAAAATGGTCTTACCTATTGGCGATTTCGTTCCAATTCACATTCCAAGTAATATTCGGCATGCTAATTACATTGCCGGTTGCCAAATTGCATTATCTCTTATAGTTTCCGAGATATGGACTATCGATAATTTACATCTTAGGCTCTGCTTCTAACTTGGGCCCAAATTGTAAAATGGTCTTATCTATTGGCGATTTCGTTCCAATTCACATTCCAAGTAATATTCGGCATGCTAATTACATTGCCGGTTGCCAAATTGCATTATCTCTTATAGTTTCCGAGATATGGACTATCGTTAATTTACACCTTAGGCTCTGCTTCTAACTTGGGCCCAAATTGTAAAATGGTCTTATCTATTGCCGATTTCGTTCCAATTCACATTCCAAGTAATATTCGGCATGCTAATTACATTGCCGATTGCCAAATTGCATTATCTCTTATAGTTTCCGAGATATGGACTATCGATAATTTACACCTTAGGCTCTGCTTCTAACTTGGGCCCAAATTGTAAAATGGTCTTATCTATTGGCGATTTCGTTCCAATTCACATTCCAAGTAATATTCGGCATGCTAATTACATTGCCAGTTGCCAAATTGCATTATCTCTTATAGTTTCCGAAATATGGACTATGGATAATTTACACCTTAGGCTCTGCTTCTAACTTGGGCCCAAATTGTAAAATGGTCTTATCTATTGCCGATTTCGTTCCAATTCACATTCCAAGTAATATTCGGCATGCTAATTACATTGCCGGTTGCCAAATTGCATTATCTCTTATAGTTTACGAGATATGGACTATCGATAATTTACACCTTAGGCTCTGCTTCTAACTTGGGTCCAAATTGTAAAATGGTCTTATCTATTGGCGATTTCGTTCCAATTCACATTCCAATTAGTATTCGGCATGCTAATTACATTGCCAGTTGCCAAATTGCATTATCTCTTATAGTTTCCGAGATATGGACTATGGATAATTTACACCTTAGGCTCTGCTTCTAACTTGGGCCCAAATTGTAAAATGGTCTTATCTATTGGCGATTTCGTTCCAATTCACATTCCAAGTAATATTCGGCATGTTAATTAAATTGCCGGTTGCCAAATTGCATTATCTCTTATAGTTTCCGAGATATGGACTATCGATAATTTACACCTTAGGCTCTGCTTCTAACTTGGGCCCAAATTGTAAAATGGTCTTATCTATTGGCGATTTCGTTCCAATTCACATTCCAAGTAATATTCGGCATGCTAATTACATTGCCGGTTGCCAAATTGCATTATCTCTTATAGTTTCCGAGATATGGACTATCGATAATTTACACCTCAGGCTCTGCTTCTAACTTGGGCCCAAATTGTAAAATGGTCTTATCTTTTAGCGATTTCGTTCCAATTCACTCTCCAAGTAATATTCGGCATGCTAATTACATTGCCGGTTGCCAAATTGCATTATCTCTTATAGTTTACGAGATATGGACTATCGATAATTTACACCTTAGGCTCTGCTTCTAACTTGGGCTCAAATTGTAAAATGGTCTTATCTATTGGCGATTTCGTTCCAATTCACATTCCAAGTAATATTCGGCATGCTAATTGCATTGCCGGTTGCCAAATTGCATTATCTCTTATAGCTTCCGAGATATGGACTGTCGATAATTTACACATTAGGCTCTGCTTCTAACTTGGGCCCAAATTGTAAAATGGCCTTATCTGTTGGCGATTTCGTTCCAATTCACTTTCCAAGTAATATTCGGCATGCTAATTACATTGCCGGTTGCCAAATTGCATTATCTCTTATAGTTTCCGAGATATGGACTATCGATAATTTACACCTTAGGCTCTGCTTCTAACTTGGGCCCAAATTGTAAAATGGTCTTATCTATTGGCGATTTCGTTCCAAATCACATTCGAAGTAATATTCGGCATGCTAATTACATTGCCGGTTGCCAAATTGCATTATCTCTTATAGTTTCCGAGATACGGACTATCGATAATTTACACCTTAGGCTCTGCTTCTAACTTGGGCCCAAATTGTAAAATGGTCTTATCTATTGGCGATTTCGTTCCAAATCACATTCCAAGTAATATTCGGCATGCTAATTACATTGCCGGTTGCCAAATTGCATTATCTCTTATAGTTTCCGAGATATGGACTATCGATAATTTACACCTTAGGCTCTGCTTCTAACTTGGGCCCAAATTGTAAAATGGTCTTATCTATTGCCGATTTCGTTCCAATTCACATTCCAAGTAATATTCGGCATGCTAATTACATTGCCGGTTGCCAAATTGCATTATCTCTTATAGTTTCCGAGATATGGACTATCGATAATTTACACCTTAGGCTCTGCTTCTAACTTGGGCCCAAATTGTAAAATGGTCTTATCTATTGGCGATTTCATTCCAATTCACATTCCAAGTAATATTCGGCATGCTAATTACATTGCCGGTTGCCAAATTGCATTATCTCTTATAGTTTCCGAGATATGGACTATCGATAATTTACACCTTAGGCTCTGCTTCTAACTTGGGCCCAAATTGTAAAATGGTCTTATCTATTGGCGATTTCGTTCCAATTCACATTCCAAGTAATATTCGGCATGCTAATTACATTGTAGGTTGCCAAATTGCATTATCTCTTATAGTTTCCGAGATATGGACTATCGATAATTTACACCTTAGGCTCTGCTTCTAACTTGGGCCCAAATTGTAAAATGGTCTTATCCATTGCCAAGTAGTATTCGGCATGCTAATTACATTGCCGGTTGCCAAATTGCATTATCTCTTATAGTATCCGAGATATTTACTATCGATAATTTACACCTTAGGCTCTGCTTCTAACTTGGGCCCAAATTGTAAAATGGTCTTATCTATTGGCGATTTCGTTCCAATTCACATTCCAAGTAATATTCGGCATGCTAATTACATTGCCAGTTGCCAAATTGCATTATCTCTTATAGTTTCCGAAATATGGACTATGGATAATTTACACCTTAGGCTCTGCTTCTAACTTGGGCCCAAATTGTAAAATGGTCTTATCTATTGCCGATTTCGTTCCAATTCACATTCCAAGTAATATTCGGCATGCTAATTACATTGCCGGTTGCCAAATTGCATTATCTCTTATAGTTTCCGAGATATTGACTATCGATAATTTACACCTTAGGCTCTGCTTCTAACTTGGGCCCAAATTGTAAAATGGTCTTATCTATTGGCGATTTCGTTCCAATTCACATTCCAAGTAATATTCGGCATGCTAATTACACTGCCGGTTGCCAAATTGCATTATCTCTTATAGTTTCTGAGATATGGACTATCGATAATTTACACCTTAGGCTCTGCTTCTAACTTGGGCCCAAATTGTAAAATGGTCTTATCTATTGGCGATTTCGTTCCAATTCACATTCCAAGTAATATTCGGCATGCTAATTACATTGCCGGTTGCCAAATTGCATTATCTCTTATAGTTTCCGAGATATGGACTATCGATAATTTACACCTTAGGCTCTGCTTCTAACTTGGGCCCAAATTGTAAAATGGTCTTATCTATTGGCGATTTCGTTCCAATTCACATTCCAAGTAATATTCGGCATGCTAATTACATTGCCGGTTGCCAAATTGCATTATCTCTTATAGTTTCCGAGATATGGACTATCGATAATTTACACCTTAGGCTCTGCTTCTAACTTGGGCCCAAATTGTAAAATGGTCTTATCTATTGCCGATTTCGTTCCAATTCACATTCCAAGTAATATTCGGCATGCTAATTACATTGCCGGTAGCCAAATTGCATTATCTCTTATAGTTTCCGAGATATGGACTATCGATAATTTACACCTTAGGCTCTGCTTCTAACTTGGGCCCAAATTGTAAAATGGTCTTATCTATTGGCGATTTCATTCCAATTCACATTCCAAGTAATATTCGGCATGCTAATTACATTGCCGGTTGCCAAATTGCATTATCTCTTATAGTTTCCGAGATATGGACTATCGATAATTTACACCTTAGGCTCTGCTTCTAACTTGGGCCCAAATTGTAAAATGGTCTTATCTATTGGCGATTTCGTTCCAATTCACATTCCAAGTAATATTCGGCATGCTAATTACATTGCCGGTTGCCAAATTGCATTATCTCTTATAGTTTCCGAGATATGGACTATCGATAATTTACACCTTAGGCTCTGCTTCTAACTTGGCCCAAATTGTAAAATCGTCTTATCTATTGGCGATTTCGTTCCAATTCACATTCCAAGTAATATTCGGCATGCTAATTACATTGCCGGTTGCCAAATTGCATTATCTCTTATAGTTTCCGAGATATGGACTATCGATAATTTACACCTTAGGCTCTGCTTCTAACTTGGGCCCAAATTGTAAAATGGTCTTATCTATTGGCGATTTTGTTCCAATTCACATTCCAAGTAATATCCGGCATGCTAATTACATTGCCGGTTGCCAAATTGAATTATCTCTTATAGTTTCCGAGATATGGACTATCGATAATTTACACCTTAGGCTCTGCTTCTAACTTGGGCCCAAATTGTAAAATGGTCTTACCTATTGGCGATTTCGTTCCAATTCACATTCCAAGTAATATTCGGCATGCTAATTACATTGCCGGTTGCCAAATTGCATTATCTCTTATAGTTTCCGAGATATGGACTATCGATAATTTACATCTTAGGCTCTGCTTCTAACTTGGGCCCAAATTGTAAAATGGTCTTATCTATTGGCGATTTCGTTCCAATTCACATTCCAAGTAATATTCGGCATGCTAATTACATTGCCGGTTGCCAAATTGCATTATCTCTTATAGTTTCCGAGATATGGACTATCGTTAATTTACACCTTAGGCTCTGCTTCTAACTTGGGCCCAAATTGTAAAATGGTCTTATCTATTGCCGATTTCGTTCCAATTCACATTCCAAGTAATATTCGGCATGCTAATTACATTGCCGATTGCCAAATTGCATTATCTCTTATAGTTTCCGAGATATGGACTATCGATAATTTACACCTTAGGCTCTGCTTCTAACTTGGGCCCAAATTGTAAAATGGTCTTATCTATTGGCGATTTCGTTCCAATTCACATTCCAAGTAATATTCGGCATGCTAATTACATTGCCAGTTGCCAAATTGCATTATCTCTTATAGTTTCCGAAATATGGACTATGGATAATTTACACCTTAGGCTCTGCTTCTAACTTGGGCCCAAATTGTAAAATGGTCTTATCTATTGCCGATTTCGTTCCAATTCACATTCCAAGTAATATTCGGCATGCTAATTGCATTGCCGGTTGCCAAATTGCATTATCTCTTATAGCTTCCGAGATATGGACTGTCGATAATTTACACATTAGGCTCTGCTTCTAACTTGGGCCCAAATTGTAAAATGGTCTTATCTGTTGGCGATTTCGTTCCAATTCACTCTCCAAGTAATATTCGGCATGCTAATTACATTGCCGGTTGCCAAATTGCATTATCTCTTATAGTTTCCGAGATATGGACTATCGATAATTTACACCTTAGGCTCTGCTTCTAACTTGGGCCCAAATTGTAAAATGGTCTTATCTATTGGCGATTTCGTTCCAAATCACATTCGAAGTAATATTCGGCATGCTAATTACATTGCCGGTTGCCAAATTGCATTATCTCTTATAGTTTCCGAGATACGGACTATCGATAATTTACACCTTAGGCTCTGCTTCTAACTTGGGCCCAAATTGTAAAATGGTCTTATCTATTGGCGATTTCGTTCCAATTCACATTCCAAGTAATATTCGGCATGCTAATTACATTGCCGGTTGCCAAATTGCATTATCTCTTATAGTTTCCGAGATATGGACTATCGATAATTTACACCTTAGGCTCTGCTTCTAACTTGGGCCCAAATAGTAAAATGGTCTTATCTATTGGCGATTTCGTTCCAATTCACATTCCAAGTAATATTCGGCATGCTAATTACATTGCCGGTTGCCAAATTGCATTATCTCTTATAGTTTCCGAGATATGGACTATCGATAATTTACACCTTAGGCTCTGCTTCTAACTTGGGCCCAAATTGTAAAATGGTCTTATCTGTTGGCGATTTCATTCCAAGTAATATTCGGCATGCTAATTACATTGCCGGTTGCCAAATTGCATTATCTCTTATAGTTTCCGAGATATGGACTATCGATAATTTACACCTTAGGCTCTGCTTCTAACTTGGGCCCAAATTGTAAAATGGTCTTATCTATTGGCGATTTCGTTCCAATTCACATTCCAAGTAATATTCGGCATGCTAATTACATTGCCGGTTGCCAAATTGCATTATCTCTTATAGTTTCCGAGATATGGACTATGGATAATTTACACCTTATTCTCTGCTTCTAACTTGGGCCCAAATTGTAAAATGGTCTTATCTATTGCCGATTTCGTTCCTATTCACATTCCAAGTAATATTCGGCATGCTAATTACATTGCCGGTTGCCAAATTGCATTATCTCTTATAGTTTCCGAGATATGGACTATCGATAATTTACACCTTAGGCTCTGCTTCTAACTTGGGCCCAAATTGTAAAATGGTCTTATCTATTGGCGATTTCATTCCAATTCACATTCCAAGTAATATTCGGCATGCTAATTACATTGCCGGTTGCCAAATTGCATTATCTCTTATAGTTTCCGAGATATGGACTATCGATAATTTACACCTTAGGCTCTGCTTCTAACTTGGGCCCAAATTGTAAAATGGTCTTATCCATTGCCAAGTAGTATTCGGCATGCTAATTACATTGCCGGTTGCCAAATTGCATTATCTCTTATAGTATCCGAGATATTTACTATCGATAATTTACACCTTAGGCTCTGCTTCTAACTTGGGCCCAAATTGTAAAATGGTCTTATCTATTGGCGATTTCGTTCCAATTCACATTCCAAGTAATATTCGGCATGCTAATTACATTGCCAGTTGCCAAATTGCATTATCTCTTATAGTTTCCGAAATATGGACTATGGATAATTTACACCTTAGGCTCTGCTTCTAACTTGGGCCCAAATTGTAAAATGGTCTTATCTATTGCCGATTTCGTTCCAATTCATATTCCAAGTAATATTCGGCATGCTAATTACATTGCCGGTTGCCAAATTGCATTATCTCTTATAGTTTCCGAGATATTGACTATCGATAATTTACACCTTAGGCTCTGCTTCTAACTTGGGCCCAAATTGTAAAATGGTCTTATCTATTGGCGATTTCGTTCCAATTCACATTCCAAGTAATATTCGGCATGCTAATTACACTGCCGGTTGCCAAATTGCATTATCTCTTATAGTTTCTGAGATATGGACTATCGATAATTTACACCTTAGGCTCTGCTTCTAACTTGGGCCCAAATTGTAAAATGGTCTTATCTATTGGCGATTTCGTTCCAATTCACATTCCAAGTAATATTCGGCATGCTAATTACATTGCCGGTTGCCAAATTGCATTATCTCTTATAGTTTCCGAGATATGGACTATCGATAATTTACACCTTAGGCTCTGCTTCTAACTTGGGCCCAAATTGTAAAATGGTCTTATCTATTGGCGATTTCGTTCCAATTCACATTCCAAGTAATATTCGGCATGCTAATTACATTGCCGGTTGCCAAATTGCATTATCTCTTATAGTTTCCGAGATATGGACTATCGATAATTTACACCTTAGGCTCTGCTTCTAACTTGGGCCCAAATTGTAAAATGGTCTTATCTATTGCCGATTTCGTTCCAATTCACATTCCAAGTAATATTCGGCATGCTAATTACATTGCCGGTAGCCAAATTGCATTATCTCTTATAGTTTCCGAGATATGGACTATCGATAATTTACACCTTAGGCTCTGCTTCTAACTTGAACCCAAATTGTAAAATGGTCTTATCTATTGGCGATTTCATTCCAATTCACATTCCAAGTAATATTCGGCATGCTAATTACATTGCCGGTTGCCAAATTGCATTATCTCTTATAGTTTCCGAGATATGGACTATCGATAATTTACACCTTAGGCTCTGCTTCTAACTTGGGCCCAAATTGTAAAATGGTCTTATCTATTGGCGATTTCGTTCCAATTCACATTCCAAGTAATATTCGGCATGCTAATTACATTGCCGGTTGCCAAATTGCATTATCTCTTATAGTTTCCGAGATATGGACTATCGATAATTTACACCTTAGGCTCTGCTTCTAACTTGGGCCCAAATTGTAAAATGGTCTTATCTATTGCCGATTTCGTTCCAATTCACATTCCAAGTAATATTCGGCATGCTAATTACATTGCCGGTTGCCAAATTGCATTATCTCTTATAGTTTCCGAGATATTGACTATCGATAATTTACACCTTAGGCTCTGCTTCTAACTTGGGCCCAAATTGTAAAATGGTCTTATCTATTGGCGATTTCGTTCCAATTCACATTCCAAGTAATATTCGGCATGCTAATTACACTGCCGGTTGCCAAATTGCATTATCTCTTATAGTTTCTGAGATATGGACTATCGATAATTTACACCTTAGGCTCTGCTTCTAACTTGGGCCCAAATTGTAAAATGGTCTTATCTATTGGCGATTTCGTTCCAATTCACATTCCAAGTAATATTCGGCATGCTAATTATATTGCCGGTTGCCAAATTGCATTATCTCTTATAGTTTCCGAGATATGGACTATCGATAATTTACACCTTAGGCTCTGCTTCTAACTTGGGCCCAAATTGTAAAATGGTCTTATCTATTGGCGATTTCGTTCCAATTCACATTCCAAGTAATATTCGGCATGCTAATTACATTGCCGGTTGCCAAATTGCATTATCTCTTATAGTTTCCGAGATATGGACTATCGATAATTTACACCTTAGGCTCTGCTTCTAACTTGGGCCCAAATTGTAAAATGGTCTTATCTATTGCCGATTTCGTTCCAATTCACATTCCAAGTAATATTCGGCATGCTAATTACATTGCCGGTAGCCAAATTGCATTATCTCTTATAGTTTCCGAGATATGGACTATCGATAATTTACACCTTAGGCTCTGCTTCTAACTTGGGCCCAAATTGTAAAATGGTCTTATCTATTGGCGATTTCATTCCAATTCACATTCCAAGTAATATTCGGCATGCTAATTACATTGCCGGTTGCCAAATTGCATTATCTCTTATAGTTTCCGAGATATGGACTATCGATAATTTACACCTTAGGCTCTGCTTCTAACTTGGGCCCAAATTGTAAAATGGTCTTATCTATTGGCGATTTCGTTCCAATTCACATTCCAAGTAATATTCGGCATGCTAATTACATTGCCGGTTGCCAAATTGCATTATCTCTTATAGTTTCCGAGATATGGACTATCGATAATTTACATCTTAGGCTCTGCTTCTAACTTGGCCCAAATTGTAAAATCGTCTTATCTATTGGCGATTTCGTTCCAATTCACATTCCAAGTAATATTCGGCATGCTAATTACATTGCCGGTTGCCAAATTGAATTATCTCTTATAGTTTCCGAGATATGGACTATCGATAATTTACACCTTAGGCTCTGCTTCTAACTTGGGCCCAAATTGTAAAATGGTCTTATCTATTGGCGATTTCGTTCCAATTCACATTCCAAGTAATATTCGGCATGCTAATTACATTGCCGGTTGCCAAATTGCATTATCTCTTATAGTTTCCGAGATATGGACTATCGATAATTTACACCTTAGGCTCTGCTTCTAACTTGGGCCCAAATTGTAAAATGGTCTTATCTATTGCCGATTTCGTTCCAATTCACATTCCAAGTAATATTCGGCATGCTAATTACATTGCCGGTTGCCAAATTGCATTATCTCTTATAGTTTCCGAGATATGGACTATCGATAATTTACACCTTAGGCTCTGCTTCTAACTTGGGCCCAAATTGTAAAATGGTCTTATCTATTGGCGATTTCATTCCAATTCACATTCCAAGTAATATTCGGCATGCTAATTACATTGCCGGTTGCCAAATTGCATTATCTCTTATAGTTTCCGAGATATGGACTATCGATAATTTACACCTTAGGCTCTGCTTCTAACTTGGGCCCAAATTGTAAAATGGTCTTATCTATTGGCGATTTCGTTCCAATTCACATTCCAAGTAATATTCGGCATGCTAATTACATTGTAGGTTGCCAAATTGCATTATCTCTTATAGTTTCCGAGATATGGACTATCGATAATTTACACCTTAGGCTCTGCTTCTAACTTGGGCCCAAATTGTAAAATGGTCTTATCCATTGCCAAGTAGTATTCGGCATGCTAATTACATTGCCGGTTGCCAAATTGCATTATCTCTTATAGTATCCGAGATATTTACTATCGATAATTTACACCTTAGGCTCTGCTTCTAACTTGGGCCCAAATTGTAAAATGGTCTTATCTATTGGCGATTTCGTTCCAATTCACATTCCAAGTAATATTCGGCATGCTAATTACATTGCCAGTTGCCAAATTGCATTATCTCTTATAGTTTCCGAAATATGGACTATGGATAATTTACACCTTAGGCTCTGCTTCTAACTTGGGCCCAAATTGTAAAATGGTCTTATCTATTGCCGATTTCGTTCCAATTCACATTCCAAGTAATATTCGGCATGCTAATTACATTGCCGGTTGCCAAATTGCATTATCTCTTATAGTTTCCGAGATATTGACTATCGATAATTTACACCTTAGGCTCTGCTTCTAACTTGGGCCCAAATTGTAAAATGGTCTTATCTATTGGCGATTTCGTTCCAATTCACATTCCAAGTAATATTCGGCATGCTAATTACACTGCCGGTTGCCAAATTGCATTATCTCTTATAGTTTCTGAGATATGGACTATCGATAATTTACACCTTAGGCTCTGCTTCTAACTTGGGCCCAAATTGTAAAATGGTCTTATCTATTGGCGATTTCGTTCCAATTCACATTCCAAGTAATATTCGGCATGCTAATTACATTGCCGGTTGCCAAATTGCATTATCTCTTATAGTTTCCGAGATATGGACTATCGATAATTTACACCTTAGGCTCTGCTTCTAACTTGGGCCCAAATTGTAAAATGGTCTTATCTATTGGCGATTTCGTTCCAATTCACATTCCAAGTAATATTCGGCATGCTAATTACATTGCCGGTTGCCAAATTGCATTATCTCTTATAGTTTCCGAGATATGGACTATCGATAATTTACACCTTAGGCTCTGCTTCTAACTTGGGCCCAAATTGTAAAATGGTCTTATCTATTGCCGATTTCGTTCCAATTCACATTCCAAGTAATATTCGGCATGCTAATTACATTGCCGGTAGCCAAATTGCATTATCTCTTATAGTTTCCGAGATATGGACTATCGATAATTTACACCTTAGGCTCTGCTTCTAACTTGGGCCCAAATTGTAAAATGGTCTTATCTATTGGCGATTTCATTCCAATTCACATTCCAAGTAATATTCGGCATGCTAATTACATTGCCGGTTGCCAAATTGCATTATCTCTTATAGTTTTCCGAGATATGGACTATCGATAATTTACACCTTAGGCTCTGCTTCTAACTTGGGCCCAAATTGTAAAATGGTCTTATCTATTGGCGATTTCGTTCCAATTCACATTCCAAGTAATATTCGGCATGCTAATTACATTGCCGGTTGCCAAATTGCATTATCTCTTATAGTTTCCGAGATATGGACTATCGATAATTTACACCTTAGGCTCTGCTTCTAACTTGGCCCAAATTGTAAAATCGTCTTATCTATTGGCGATTTCGTTCCAATTCACATTCCAAGTAATATTCGGCATGCTAATTACATTGCCGGTTGCCAAATTGCATTATCTCTTATAGTTTCCGAGATATGGACTATCGATAATTTACACCTTAGGCCTCTGCTTCTAACTTGGGCCCAAATTGTAAAATGGTCTTATCTATTGGCGATTTTGTTCCAATTCACATTCCAAGTAATATCCGGCATGCTAATTACATTGCCGGTTGCCAAATTGAATTATCTCTTATAGTTTCCGAGATATGGACTATCGATAATTTACACCTTAGGCTCTGCTTCTAACTTGGGCCCAAATTGTAAAATGGTCTTACCTATTGGCGATTTCGTTCCAATTCACATTCCAAGTAATATTCGGCATGCTAATTACATTGCCGGTTGCCAAATTGCATTATCTCTTATAGTTTCCGAGATATGGACTATCGATAATTTACATCTTAGGCTCTGCTTCTAACTTGGGCCCAAATTGTAAAATGGTCTTATCTATTGGCGATTTCGTTCCAATTCACATTCCAAGTAATATTCGGCATGCTAATTACATTGCCGGTTGCCAAATTGCATTATCTCTTATAGTTTCCGAGATATGGGACTATCGTTAATTTACACCTTAGGCTCTGCTTCTAACTTGGGCCCAAATTGTAAAATGGTCTTATCTATTGCCGATTTCGTTCCAATTCACATTCCAAGTAATATTCGGCATGCTAATTACATTGCCGATTGCCAAATTGCATTATCTCTTATAGTTTCCGAGATATGGACTATCGATAATTTACACCTTAGGCTCTGCTTCTAACTTGGGCCCAAATTGTAAAATGGTCTTATCTATTGGCGATTTCGTTCCAATTCACATTCCAAGTAATATTCGGCATGCTAATTACATTGCCAGTTGCCAAATTGCATTATCTCTTATAGTTTCCGAAATATGGACTATGGATAATTTTACACCTTAGGCTCTGCTTCTAACTTGGGCCCAAATTGTAAAATGGTCTTATCTATTGCCGATTTCGTTCCAATTCACATTCCAAGTAATATTCGGCATGCTAATTGCATTGCCGGTTGCCAAATTGCATTATCTCTTATAGCTTCCGAGATATGGACTGTCGATAATTTACACATTAGGCTCTGCTTCTAACTTGGGCCCAAATTGTAAAATGGTCTTATCTGTTGGCGATTTTCGTTCCAATTCACTCTCCAAGTAATATTCGGCATGCTAATTACATTGCCGGTTGCCAAATTGCATTATCTCTTATAGTTTCCGAGATATGGACTATCGATAATTTACACCTTAGGCTCTGCTTCTAACTTGGGCCCAAATTGTAAAATGGTCTTATCTATTGGCGATTTCGTTCCAAATCACATTCGAAGTAATATTCGGCATGCTAATTACATTGCCGGTTGCCAAATTGCATTATCTCTTATAGTTTCCGAGATACGGACTATCGATAATTTACACCTTAGGCTCTGCTTCTAACTTGGGCCCAAATTGTAAAATGGTCTTATCTATTGGCGATTTCGTTCCAATTCACATTCCAAGTAATATTCGGCATGCTAATTACATTGCCGGTTGCCAAATTGCATTATCTCTTATAGTTTCCGAGATATGGACTATCGATAATTTACACCTTAGGCTCTGCTTCTAACTTGGGCCCAAATAGTAAAATGGTCTTATCTATTGGCGATTTCGTTCCAATTCACATTCCAAGTAATATTCGGCATGCTAATTACATTGCCGGTTGCCAAATTGCATTATCTCTTATAGTTTCCGAGATATGGACTATCGATAATTTACACCTTAGGCTCTGCTTCTAACTTGGGCCCAAATTGTAAAATGGTCTTATCTGTTGGCGATTTCATTCCAAGTAATATTCGGCATGCTAATTACATTGCCGGTTGCCAAATTGCATTATCTCTTATAGTTTCCGAGATATGGACTATCGATAATTTACACCTTAGGCTCTGCTTCTAACTTGGGCCAAATTGTAAAATGGTCTTATCTATTGGCGATTTCGTTCCAATTCACATTCCAAGTAATATTCGGCATGCTAATTACATTGCCGGTTGCCAAATTGCATTATCTCTTATAGTTTCCGAGATATGGACTATGGATAATTTACACCTTATTCTCTGCTTTCTAACTTGGGCCCAAATTGTAAAATGGTCTTATCTATTGCCGATTTCGTTCCTATTCACATTCCAAGTAATATTCGGCATGCTAATTACATTGCCGGTTGCCAAATTGCATTATCTCTTATAGTTTCCGAGATATGGACTATCGATAATTTACACCTTAGGCTCTGCTTCTAACTTGGGCCCAAATTGTAAAATGGTCTTATCTATTGGCGATTTCATTCCAATTCACATTCCAAGTAATATTCGGCATGCTAATTACATTGCCGGTTGCCAAATTGCATTATCTCTTATAGTTTCCGAGATATGGACTATCGATAATTTACACCTTAGGCTCTGCTTCTAACTTGGGCCCAAATTGTAAAATGGTCTTATCCAAGTAATATTCGGCATGCTAATTACATTGCCGGTTGCCAAATTGCATTATCTCTTATAGTATCCGAGATATTTACTATCGATAATTTACACCTTAGGCTCTGCTTCTAACTTGGGCCCAAATTGTAAAATGGTCTTATCTATTGGCGATTTCGTTCCAATTCACATTCCAAGTAATATTCGGCATGCTAATTACATTGCCAGTTGCCAAATTGCATTATCTCTTATAGTTTCCGAAATATGGACTATGGATAATTTACACCTTAGGGCTCTGCTTCTAACTTGGGCCCAAATTGTAAAATGGTCTTATCTATTGCCGATTTCGTTCCAATTCATATTCCAAGTAATATTCGGCATGCTAATTACATTGCCGGTTGCCAAATTGCATTATCTCTTATAGTTTCCGAGATATTGACTATCGATAATTTACACCTTAGGCTCTGCTTCTAACTTGGGCCCAAATTGTAAAATGGTCTTATCTATTGGCGATTTCGTTCCAATTCACATTCCAAGTAATATTCGGCATGCTAATTACACTGCCGGTTGCCAAATTGCATTATCTCTTATAGTTTCTGAGATATGGGACTATCGATAATTTACACCTTAGGCTCTGCTTCTAACTTGGGCCCCAAATTGTAAAATGGTCTTATCTATTGGCGATTTCGTTCCAATTCACATTCCAAGTAATATTCGGCATGCTAATTACATTGCCGGTTGCCAAATTGCATTATCTCTTATAGTTTCCGAGATATGGACTATCGATAATTTACACCTTAGGCTCTGCTTCTAACTTGGGCCCAAATTGTAAAATGGTCTTATCTATTGGCGATTTCGTTCCAATTCACATTCCAAGTAATATTCGGCATGCTAATTACATTGCCGGTTGCCAAATTGCATTATCTCTTATAGTTTCCGAGATATGGACTATCGATAATTTACACCTTAGGCTCTGCTTCTAACTTGGGCCCAAATTGTAAAATGGTCTTATCTATTGCCGATTTCGTTCCAATTCACATTCCAAGTAATATTCGGCATGCTAATTACATTGCCGGTAGCCAAATTGCATTATCTCTTATAGTTTCCGAGATATGGACTATCGATAATTTACACCTTAGGCTCTGCTTCTAACTTGAACCCAAATTGTAAAATGGTCTTATCTATTGGCGATTTCATTCCAATTCACATTCCAAGTAATATTCGGCATGCTAATTACATTGCCGGTTGCCAAATTGCATTATCTCTTATAGTTTCCGAGATATGGACTATCGATAATTTACACCTTAGGCTCTGCTTCTAACTTGGGCCCAAATTGTAAAATGGTCTTATCTATTGGCGATTTCGTTCCAATTCACATTCCAAGTAATATTCGGCATGCTAATTACATTGCCGGTTGCCAAATTGCATTATCTCTTATAGTTTCCGAGATATGGACTATCGATAATTTACACCTTAGGCTCTGCTTCTAACTTGGGCCCAAATTGTAAAATGGTCTTATCTATTGCCGATTTCGTTCCAATTCACATTCCAAGTAATATTCGGCATGCTAATTACATTGCCGGTTGCCAAATTGCATTATCTCTTATAGTTTCCGAGATATTGACTATCGATAATTTACACCTTAGGCTCTGCTTCTAACTTGGGCCCAAATTGTAAAATGGTCTTATCTATTGGCGATTTCGTTCCAATTCACATTCCAAGTAATATTCGGCATGCTAATTACACTGCCGGTTGCCAAATTGCATTATCTCTTATAGTTTCTGAGATATGGACTATCGATAATTTACACCTTAGGCTCTGCTTCTAACTTGGGCCCAAATTGTAAAATGGTCTTATCTATTGGCGATTTCGTTCCAATTCACATTCCAAGTAATATTCGGCATGCTAATTATATTGCCGGTTGCCAAATTGCATTATCTCTTATAGTTTCCGAGATATGGACTATCGATAATTTACACCTTAGGCTCTGCTTCTAACTTGGGCCCAAATTGTAAAATGGTCTTATCTATTGGCGATTTCGTTCCAATTCACATTCCAAGTAATATTCGGCATGCTAATTACATTGCCGGTTGCCAAATTGCATTATCTCTTATAGTTTCCGAGATATGGACTATCGATAATTTACACCTTAGGCTCTGCTTCTAACTTGGGCCCAAATTGTAAAATGGTCTTATCTATTGCCGATTTCGTTCCAATTCACATTCCAAGTAATATTCGGCATGCTAATTACATTGCCGGTAGCCAAATTGCATTATCTCTTATAGTTTCCGAGATATGGACTATCGATAATTTACACCTTAGGCTCTGCTTCTAACTTGGGCCCAAATTGTAAAATGGTCTTATCTATTGGCGATTTCATTCCAATTCACATTCCAAGTAATATTCGGCATGCTAATTACATTGCCGGTTGCCAAATTGCATTATCTCTTATAGTTTCCGAGATATGGACTATCGATAATTTACACCTTAGGCTCTGCTTCTAACTTGGGCCCAAATTGTAAAATGGTCTTATCTATTGGCGATTTCGTTCCAATTCACATTCCAAGTAATATTCGGCATGCTAATTACATTGCCGGTTGCCAAATTGCATTATCTCTTATAGTTTCCGAGATATGGACTATCGATAATTTACATCTTAGGCTCTGCTTCTAACTTGGCCCAAATTGTAAAATCGTCTTATCTATTGGCGATTTCGTTCCAATTCACATTCCAAGTAATATTCGGCATGCTAATTACATTGCCGGTTGCCAAATTGAATTATCTCTTATAGTTTCCGAGATATGGACTATCGATAATTTACACCTTAGGCTCTGCTTCTAACTTGGGCCCAAATTGTAAAATGGTCTTACCTATTAGCGATTTCGTTCCAATTCACATTCCAAGTAATATTCGGCATGCTAATTACATTGCCGGTTGCCAAATTGCATTATCTCTTATAGTTTCCGAGATATGGACTATCGATAATTTACACCTTAGGCTCTGCTTCTAACTTGGGCCCAAATTGTAAAATGGTCTTATCTATTGGCGATTTCGTTCCAATTCACATTCCAAGTAATATTCGGCATGCTAATTACATTGCCGGTTGCCAAATTGCATTATCTCTTATAGTTTCCGAGATATGGACTATCGATAATTTACATCTTAGGCTCTGCTTCTAACTTGGGCCCAAATTGTAAAATGGTCTTATCTATTGGCGATTTCGTTCCAATTCACATTCCAAGTAATATTCTTCATGCTAATTACATTGCCGGTTGCCAAATTGCATTATCTCTTATAGTTTCCGAGATATGGACTATCGATAATTTACACCTTAGGCTCT
>NW_027473181.1:0-42184 GCF_030347505.1 Rhynchophorus ferrugineus
CAAATTGTAAAATGGTCTTATCTATTGGCGATTTCGTTCCAATTCACATTCCAAGTAATATTCGGCATGCTAATTACATTGCCGGTTGCCAAATTGAATTATCTCTTATAGTTTCCGAGATATGGACTATCGATAATTTACACCTTAGGCTCTGCTTCTAACTTGGGCCCAAATTGTAAAATGGTCTTACCTATTGGCGATTTCGTTCCAATTCACATTCCAAGTAATATTCGGCATGCTAATTACATTGCCGGTTGCCAAATTGCATTATCTCTTATAGTTTCCGAGATATGGACTATCGATAATTTACACCTTAGGCTCTGCTTCTAACTTGGGCCCAAATTGTAAAATGGTCTTATCTATTGGCGATTTCGTTCCAATTCACATTCCAAGTAATATTCGGCATGCTAATTACATTGCCGGTTGCCAAATTGCATTATCTCTTATAGTTTCCGAGATATGGACTATCGATAATTTACACCTTAGGCTCTGCTTCTAACTTGGGCCCAAATTGTAAAATGGTCTTATCTATTGGCGATTTCGTTCCAATTCACACTCCAAGAAATATTCGGCATGCTAATTACATTGCCGGTTGCGAAATTGCATTATCTCTTATAGTTTCCGAGATATGGACTATCGATAATTTACACCTTAGGCTCTGCTTCTAACTTGGGCCCAAATTGTAAAATGGTCTTCTCTATTGGCGATTTCGTTCCAATTCACATTCCAAGTAATATTCGGCATGCTAATTACATTGCCGGTTGCCAAATTGCATTATCTCTTATAGTTTCCGAGATATGGACTATCGATAATTTACACCTTAGGCTCTGCTTCTAACTTGGGCCCAAATTATAAAATGGTCTTCTCTATTGGCGATTTCGTCCCAATTCACATTCCAAGTAATATTCGGCATGCTAATTACATTGCCGTTTGCGAAATTGCATTATCTCTTATAGTTTCAGAGATATGGACTATCGATAATTTACACCTTAGGATCTGCTTCTAACTTGGGCCCAAATTGTAAAATGGTCTTATCTATTGGCGATTTCGTTCCAATTCACATTCCAAGTAATATTCGGCATGCTAATTACATTGCCGGTTGCCAAATTGCATTAACTCTTATAGTTTCCGAGATATGGACTATCGATAATTTACACCTTAGGCTCTGCTTCTAACTTGGGCCCAATTTGTAAAATGGTCTTATCTATTGGCGATTTCGTTCCAATTCACATTCCAAGTAATATTCGGCATGCTAATTACATTGCCGGTTGCCAAATTGCATTAACTCTTATAGTTTCCGAGATATGGACTATCGATAATTTACACCTTAGGCTCTGCTTCTAACTTGGGCCCAAATTGTAAAATGGTCTTATCTATTGGCGATTTCGTTCCAATTCACATTCCAAGTAATATTCGGCATGCTAATTACATTGCCGGTTGCCAAATTGCATTATCTCTTATAGTTTCCGAGATATGGACTATCGATAATTTACACCTTAGGCTCTGCTTCTAACTTGGGCCCAAATTGTAAAATGGTCTTATCTATTGGCGATTTCGTTCCAATTCACATTCCAAGTAATATTCGGCATGCTAATTACATTGCCGGTTGCCAAATTGCATTATCTCTTATAGTTTCCGAGATATGGACTATCGATAATTTACACCTTAGGCTCTGCTTCTAACTTGGGCCCAAATTGTAAAATGGTCTTATCTATTGGCGATTTCGTTCCAATTCACATTCCAAGTAATATTCGGCATGCTAATTACATTGCCGGTTGCCAAATTGAATTATCTCTTATAGTTTCCGAGATATGGACTATCGATAATTTACACCTTAGGCTCTGCTTCTAACTTGGGCCCAAATTGTAAAATGGTCTTACCTATTGGCGAGTTCGTTCCAATTCACATTCCAAGTAATATTCGGCATGCTAATTACATTTCCGGTTGCCAAATTGCATTATCTCTTATAGTTTCCGAGATATGGACTATCGATAATTTACACCTTAGGCTCTGCTTCTAACTTGGGCCCAAATTGTAAAATGGTCTTATCTATTGGCGATTTCGTTCCAATTCACATTCCAAGTAATATTCGGCATGCTAATTACATTGCCGGTTGCCAAATTGCATTATCTCTTATAGTTTCCGAGATATTGACTATCGATAATTTACACCTTAGGCTCTGCTTCTAACTTGGGCCCAAATTGTAAAATGGTCTTATCTATTGGCGATTTCGTCCCAATTCACATTCCAAGTGATATTCGGCATGCTAATTACATTGCCGGTTGCGAAATTGCATTATCTCTTATAGTTTCCGAGATATGGACTATCAATAATTTACACCTTAGGCTCTGCTTCTAACTTGGGCCCAAATTGTAAAATGGTCTTATCTATTGGCGATTTCGTTCCAATTCACATTCCAAGTAATATTCGGCATGCTAATTACATTGCCGGTTGCCAAATTGCATTATCTCTTATAGTTTCCGAGATATGGACTATCGATAATTTACACCTTAAGCTCTGCTTCTAACTTGGGCCCAAATTGTAAAATGGTCTTATCTATTGGCGATTTCGTTCCAATTCACATTCCAAGTAATATTCGGCATGCTGATTACTTTGCCGGTTGCCAAATTGAATTATCTCTTATAGTTTCCGAGATATGGACTATCGATAATTTACACCTTAGGCTCTGCTTCTAACTTGGGCCCAAATTGTAAAATGGTCTTACCTATTGGCGATTTCGTTCCAATTCACATTCCAAGTAATATTCGGCATGCTAATTACATTGCCGGTTGCCAAATTGCATTATCTCTTATAGTTTCCGAGATATGGACTATCGATAATTTACACCTTAGGCTCTGTTTCTAACTTGGGCCCAAATTGTAAAATGGTCTTATCTATTGGCGATTTCGTTCCAATTCACATTCCAAGTAATATTCGGCATGCTAATTACATTGCCGGTTGCCAAATTGCATTATCTCTTATAGTTTCCGAGATATTGACTATCGATAATTTACACCTTAGGCTCTGCTTCTAACTTGGGCCCAAATTGTAAAATGGTCTTATCTATTGGCGATTTCGTCCCAATTCACATTCCAAGTGATATTCGGCATGCTAATTACATTGCCGGTTGCGAAATTGCATTATCTCTTATAGTTTACGAGATATGGACTATCAATAATTTACACCTTAGGCTCTGCTTCTAACTTGGGCCCAAATTGTAAAATGGTCTTATCTATTGGCGATTTCGTTCCAATTCACATTCCAAGTAATATTCGGCATGCTAATTACATTGCCGGTTGCCAAATTGCATTATCTCTTTTAGTTTCCGAGATATGGACTATCGATAATTTACACCTTAGGCTCTGCTTCTAACTTGGGCCCAAATTGTAAAATGGTCTTATCTATTGGCGATTTCGTTCCAATTCACATTCCAAGTAATATTCGGCATGCTAATTACATTGCCGGTTGCCAAATTGAATTATCTCTTATAGTTTCCGAGATATGGACTATCGATAATTTACACCTTAGGCTCTGCTTCTAACTTGGGCCCAAATTGTAAAATTGTCTTACCTATTGGCGATTTCGTTCCAATTCACATTCCAAGTAATATTCGGCATGCTAATTACATTGCCGGTTGCCAAATTGCATTATCTCTTATAGTTTCCGAGATATGGACTATCGATAATTTACACCTTAGGCTCTGCTTCTAACTTGGGCCCAAATTGTAAAATGGTCTTATCTATTGGCGATTTCGTTCCAATTCACATTCCAAGTAATATTCGGCATGCTAATTACATTGCCGGTTGCCAAATTGCATTATCTCTTATAGTTTCCGAGATATGGACTATCGATAATTAACACCTTAGGCTCTGCTTCTAACTTGGGCCCAAATTGTAAAATGGTCTTATCTATTGGCGATTTCGTTCCAATTCACACTCCAAGAAATATTCGGCATGCTAATTACATTGCCGGTTGCGAAATTGCATTATCTCTTATAGTTTCCGAGATATGGACTATCGATAATTTACACCTTAGGCTCTGCTTCTAACTTGGGCCCAAATTGTAAAATGGTCTTCTCTATTGGCAATTTCGTTCCAATTCACATTCCAAGTAATAATCGGCATGCTAATTACATTGCCGGTTGCCAAATTGCATTATCTCTTATAGTTTCCGAGATATGGACTATCGATAATTTACACCTTAGGCTCTGCTTCTAACTTGGGCCCAAATTATAAAATGGTCTTCTCTATTGGCGATTTCGTCCCAATTCACATTCCAAGTAATATTCGGCATGCTAATTACATTGCCGTTTGCGAAATTGCATTATCTCTTATAGTTTCAGAGATATGGACTATCGATAATTTACACCTTAGGATCTGCTTCTAACTTGGGCCCAAATTGTAAAATGGTCTTATCTATTGGCGATTTCGTTCCAATTCACATTCCAAGTAATATTCGGCATGCTAATTACATTGCCGGTTGCCAAATTGCATTAACTCTTATAGTTTCCGAGATATGGACTATCGATAATTTACACCTTAGGCTCTGCTTCTAACTTGGGCCCAAATTGTAAAATGGTCTTATCTATTGGCGATTTCGTTCCAATTCACATTCCAAGTAATATTCGGCATGCTAATTACATTGCCGGTTGCCAAATTGCATTAACTCTTATAGTTTCCGAGATATGGACTATCGATAATTTACACCTTAGGCTCTGCTTCTAACTTGGGCCCAAATTGTAAAATGGTCTTATCTATTGGCGATTTCGTTCCAATTCACATTCCAAGTAATATTCGGCATGCTAATTACATTGCCGGTTGCCAAATTGCATTATCTCTTATAGTTTCCGAGATATGGACTATCGATAATTTACACCTTAGGCTCTGCTTCTAACTTGGGCCCAAATTGTAAAATGGTCTTATCTATTGGCGATTTCCTTCCAATTCACATTCCAAGTAATATTCGGCATGCTAATTACATTGCCGGTTGCCAAATTGCATTATCTCTTATAGTTTCCGAGATATGGACTATCGATAATTTACACCTTAGGCTCTGCTTCTAACTTGGGCCCAAATTGTAAAATGGTCTTATCTATTGGCGATTTCGTTCCAATTCACATTCCAAGTAATATTCGGCATGCTAATTACATTGCCGGTTGCCAAATTGAATTATCTCTTATAGTTTCCGAGATATGGACTATCGATAATTTACACCTTAGGCTCTGCTTCTAACTTGGGCCCAAATTGTAAAATGGTCTTACCTATTGGCGATTTCGTTCCAATTCACATTCCAAGTAATATTCGGCATGCTAATTACATTGCCGGTTGCCAAATTGCATTATCTCTTATAGTTTCCGAGATATGGACTATCGATAATTTACACCTTAGGCTCTGCTTCTAACTTGGGCCCAAATTGTAAAATGGTCTTATCTATTGGCGATTTCGTTCCAATTCACATTCCAAGTAATATTCGGCATGCTAATTACATTGCCGGTTGCCAAATTGCATTATCTCTTATAGTTTCCGAGATATGGACTATCGATAATTAACACCTTAGGCTCTGCTTCTAACTTGGGCCCAAATTGTAAAATGGTCTTATCTATTGGCGATTTCGTTCCAATTCACACTCCAAGAAATATTCGGCATGCTAATTACATTGCCGGTTGCGAAATTGCATTATCTCTTATAGTTTCCGAGATATGGACTATCGATAATTTACACCTTAGGCTCTGCTTCTAACTTGGGCCCAAATTGTAAAATGGTCTTCTCTATTGGCGATTTCGTTCCAATTCACATTCCAAGTAATATTCGGCATGCTAATTACATTGCCGGTTGCCAAATTGCATTATCTCTTATAGTTTCCGAGATATGGACTATCGATAATTTACACCTTAGGCTCTGCTTCTAACTTGGGCCCAAATTATAAAATGGTCTTCTCTATTGGCGATTTCGTCCCAATTCACATTCCAAGTAATATTCGGCATGCTAATTACATTGCCGTTTGCGAAATTGCATTATCTCTTATAGTTTCAGAGATATGGACTATCGATAATTTACACCTTAGGATCTGCTTCTAACTTGGGCCCAAATTGTAAAATGGTCTTATCTATTGGCGATTTCGTTCCAATTCACATTCCAAGTAATATTCGGCATGCTAATTACATTGCCGGTTGCCAAATTGCATTAACTCTTATAGTTTCCGAGATATGGACTATCGATAATTTACACCTTAGGCTCTGCTTCTAACTTGGGCCCAAATTGTAAAATGGTCTTATCTATTGGCGATTTCGTTCCAATTCACATTCCAAGTAATATTCGGCATGCTAATTACATTGCCGGTTGCCAAATTGCATTAACTCTTATAGTTTCCGAGATATGGACTATCGATAATTTACACCTTAGGCTCTGCTTCTAACTTGGGCCCAAATTGTAAAATGGTCTTATCTATTGGCGATTTCGTTCCAATTCACATTCCAAGTAATATTCGGCATGCTAATTACATTGCCGGTTGCCAAATTGCATTATCTCTTATAGTTTCCGAGATATGGACTATCGATAATTTACACCTTAGGCTCTGCTTCTAACTTGGGCCCAAATTGTAAAATGGTCTTATCTATTGGCGATTTCCTTCCAATTCACATTCCAAGTAATATTCGGCATGCTAATTACATTGCCGGTTGCCAAATTGCATTATCTCTTATAGTTTCCGAGATATGGACTATCGATAATTTACACCTTAGGCTCTGCTTCTAACTTGGGCCCAAATTGTAAAATGGTCTTATCTATTGGCGATTTCGTTCCAATTCACATTCCAAGTAATATTCGGCATGCTAATTACATTGCCGGTTGCCAAATTGAATTATCTCTTATAGTTTCCGAGATATGGACTATCGATAATTTACACCTTAGGCTCTGCTTCTAACTTGGGCCCAAATTGTAAAATGGTCTTACCTATTGGCGATTTCGTTCCAATTCACATTCCAAGTAATATTCGGCATGCTAATTACATTGCCGGTTGCCAAATTGCATTATCTCTTATAGTTTCCGAGATATGGACTATCGATAATTTACACCTTAGGCTCTGCTTCTAACTTGGGCCCAAATTGTAAAATGGTCTTATCTATTGGCGATTTCGTTCCAATTCACATTCCAAGTAATATTCGGCATGCTAATTACATTGCCGGTTGCCAAATTGCATTATCTCTTATAGTTTCCGAGATATTGACTATCGATAATTTACACCTTAGGCTCTGCTTCTAACTTGGGCCCAAATTGTAAAATGGTCTTATCTATTGGCGATTTCGTCCCAATTCACATTCCAAGTGATATTCGGCATGCTAATTACATTGCCGGTTGCGAAATTGCATTATCTCTTATAGTTTCCGAGATATGGACTATCAATAATTTACACCTTAGGCTCTGCTTCTAACTTGGGCCCAAATTGTAAAATGGTCTTATCTATTGGCGATTTCGTTCCAATTCACATTCCAAGTAATATTCGGCATGCTAATTACATTGCCGGTTGCCAAATTGCATTATCTCTTATAGTTTCCGAGATATGGACTATCGATAATTTACACCTTAGGCTCTGCTTCTAACTTGGGCCCAAATTGTAAAATGGTCTTATCTATTGGCGATTTCGTTCCAATTCACATTCCAAGTAATATTCGGCATGCTAATTACATTGCCGGTTGCCAAATTGCATTATCTCTTATAGTTTCCGAGATATGGACTATCGATAATTTACACCTTAGGCTCTGCTTCTAACTTGGGTCCAAATTGTAAAATGGTCTTATCTATTGGCGATTTCGTTCCAATTCACATTCCAAGTAATATTCGGCATGCTAATTACATTGCCGGTTGCCAAATTGCATTATCTCTTATAGTTTCCGAGATATGGACTATCGATAATTTACACCATAGGCTCTGCTTCTAACTTGGGCCCAAATTGTAAAATGGTCTTATCTATTGGCGATTTCGTTCCAATTCACATTCCAAGTAATATTCGGCATGCTAATTACATTGCCGGTTGCCAAATTGCATTATCACTTATAGTTTCCGAGATATGGACTATCGATAATTTACACCTTAGGCTCTGCTTCTAACTTGGGCCCAAATTGTAAAATGGTCTTATCTATTGGCGATTTCGTTCCAATTCACATTCCAAGTAATATTCGGCATGCTAATTACATTGCCGGTTGCCAAATTGAATTATCTCTTATAGTTTCTGAGATATGGACTATCGATAATTTACACCTTAGGCTCTGCTTCTAACTTGGGCCCAAATTGTAAAATGGTCTTACCTATTGGCGATTTCGTTCCAATTCACATTCCAAGTAATATTCGGCATGCTAATTACATTGCCGGTTGCCAAATTGCATTATCTCTTATAGTTTCCGAGATATGGACTATCGATAATTTACACCTTAGGCTCTGCTTCTAACTTGGGCCCAAATTGTAAAATGGTCTTATCTATTGGCGATTTCGTTCCAATTCACATTCCAAGTAATATTCGGCATGCTAATTACATTGCCGGTTGCCAAATTGCATTATCTCTTATAGTTTCCGAGATATGGACTATCGATAATTTACACCTTAGGCTCTGCTTCTAACTTGGGCCCAAATTGTAAAATGGTCTTATCTATTGGCGATTTCGTCCCAATTCACATTCCAAGTGATATTCGGCATGCTAATTACATTGCCGGTTGCGAAATTGCATTATCTCTTATAGTTTCCGAGATATGGACTATCAATAATTTACACCTTAGGCTCTGCTTCTAACTTGGGCCCAAATTGTAAAATGGTCTTATCTATTGGCGATTTCGTTCCAATTCACATTCCAAGTAATATTCGGCATGCTAATTACATTGCCGGTTGCCAAATTGCATTATCTCTTATAGTTTCCGAAATATGGACTATCGATAATTTACACTTTAGGCTCTGCTTCTAACTTGGGCCCAAATTGTAAAATGGTCTTATCTATTGGCGATTTCGTTCCAATTCACATTCCAAATAATATTCGGCATGCTAATTACATTGCCGGTTGCCAAATTGCATTATCTCTTATAGTTTCCGAGATATGGACTATCGATAATTTACACCTTAGGCTCTGCTTCTAACTTGGGCCCAAATTGTAAAATGGTCTTATCTATTGGCGATTTCGTTCCAATTCACATTCCAAGTAATATTCGGCATGCTAATTACATTGCCGGTTGCCAAATTGAATTATCTCTTATAGTTTCCGAGATATGGACTATCGATAATTTACACCTTAGGCTCTGCTTCTAACTTGGGCCCAAATTGTAAAATGGTCTTACCTATTGGCGATTTCGTTCCAATTCACATTCCAAGTAATATTCGGCATGCTAATTACATTGCCGGTTGCCAAATTGCATTATCTCTTATAGTTTCCGAGATATGGACTATCGATAATTTACACCTTAGGCTCTGCTTCTAACTTGGGCCCAAATTGTAAAATGGTCTTATCTATTGGCGATTTCGTTCCAATTCACATTCCAAGTAATATTCGGCATGCTAATTACATTGCCGGTTGCCAAATTGCATTATCTCTTATAGTTTCCGAGATATGGACTATCGATAATTTACACCTTAGGCTCTGCTTCTAACTTGGGCCCAAATTGTAAAATGGTCTTATCTATTGGCGATTTCGTCCCAATTCACATTCCAAGTGATATTCGGCATGCTAATTACATTGCCGGTTGCGAAATTGCATTATCTCTTATAGTTTCCGAGATATGGACTATCAATAATTTACACCTTAGGCTCTGCTTCTAACTTGGGCCCAAATTGTAAAATGGTCTTATCTATTGGCGATTTCGTTCCAATTCACATTCCAAGTAATATTCGGCATGCTAATTACATTGCCGGTTGCCAAATTGCATTATCTCTTATAGTTTCCGAGGTATGGACTATCGATAATTTACACCTTAGGCTCTGCTTCTAACTTGGGCCCAAATTGTAAAATGGTCGTATCTATTGGCGATTTCGTTCCAATTCACATTCCAAGTAATATTCGGCATGCCAATTACATTGCCGGTTGCCAAATTGCATTATCTCTTATAGTTTCCGAGATATGGACTATCGATAATTTACACCTTAGGCTCTGCTTCTAACTTGGGCCCAAATTGTAAAATGGTCTTATCTATTGGCGATTTCGTTCTAATTCACATTCCAAGTAATATTCGGCATGCTAATTACATTGCCGGTTGCCAAATTGCATTATCTCTTATAGTTTCCGAGATATGGACTATCGATAATTTACACCTTAGGCTCTGCTTCTAACTTGGGCCCAAATTGTAAAATGGTCTTATCTATTGGCGATTTCGTTCCAATTCACATTCCAAGTAATATTCGGCATGCTAATTACATTGCCGGTTGCCAAATTGCATTATCTCTTATAGTTTCCGAGATATGGACTATCGATAATTTACACCTTAGGCTCTGCTTCTAACTTGGGCCCAAATTGTAAAATGGTCTTATCTATTGGCGATTTCGTTCCAATTCACACTCCAAGTAATATTCGGCATGCTAATTACATTGCCGGTTGCGAAATTGCATTATCTCTTATAGTTTCCGAGATATGGACTATCGATAATTTACACCTTAGGCTCTGCTTCTAACTTGGGCCCAAATTGTAAAATGGTCTTATCTATTGGCGATTTCGTTCCAATTCACATTCCAAGTAATATTCGGCATGCTAATTACATTGCCGGTTGCCAAATTGCATTATCTCTTATAGTTTCCGAGATATGGACTATCGATAATTTACACCTTAGGCTCTGCTTCTAACTTGGGCCCAAATTGTAAAATGGTCTTCTCTATTGGCGATTTCGTCCCAATTCACATTCCAAGTAATATTCGGCATGCTAATTACATTGCCGTTTGCGAAATTGCATTATCTCTTATAGTTTCAGAGATATGGACTATCGATAATTTACACCTTAGGCTCTGCTTCTAACTTGGGCCCAAATTGTAAAATGGTCTTATCTATTGGCGATTTCGTTCCAATTCACATTCCAAGTAATATTCGGCATGCTAATTACATTGCCGGTTGCCAAATTGCATTATCTCTTATAGTTTCCGAGATATGGACTATCGATAATTTACACCTTAGGCTCTGCTTCTAACTTGGGCCCAAATTGTAAAATGGTCTTATCTATTGGCGATTTCGTTCCAATTCACAATCCAAGTAATATTCGGCATGCTAATTACATTGCCGGTTGCCAAATTGCATTAACTCTTATAGTTTCCGAGATATGGACTATCGATAATTTACACCTTAGGCTCTGCTTCTAACTTGGGCCCAAATTGTAAAATGGTCTTATCTATTGGCGATTTCGTTCTAATTCACATTCCAAGTAATATTCGGCATGCTAATTACATTGCCGGTTGCCAAATTGCATTATCTCTTATAGTTTCCGAGATATGGACTATCGATAATTTACACCATAGGCTCTGCTTCTAACTTGGGCCCAAATTGTAAAATGGTCTTATCTATTGGCGATTTCGTTCCAATTCACATTCCATGTAATATTCGGCATGCTAATTACATTGCCGGTTGCCAAATTGCATTATCTCTTATAGTTTCCGAGATATGGACTATCGATAATTTACACCTTAGGCTCTGCTTCTAACTTGGGCCCAAATTGTAAAATGGTCTTATCTATTGGCGATTTCGTTCCAATTCACATTCCAAGTAATATTCGGCATGCTAATTACATTGCCGGTTGCCAAATTGCATTATCTCTTATAGTTTCCGAGATATGGACTATCGATAATTTACACCTTAGGCTCTGCTTCTAACTTGGGCCCAAATTGTAAAATGGTCTTATCTATTGGCGATTTCGTTCCAATTCACATTCCAAGTAATATTCGGCATGCTAATTACATTGCCGGTTGCCAAATTGCATTATCTCTTATAGTTTCCGAGATATGGACTATCGATAATTTACACCTTAGGCTCTGCTTCTAACTTGGGCCCAAATTGTAAAATGGTCTTACCTATTGGCGATTTCGTTCCAATTCACATTCCAAGTAATATTCGGCATGCTAATTGCATTGCCGGTTGCCAAATTGCATTATCTCTTATAGTTTCCGAGATATGGACTATCGATAATTTACACCTTAGGCTCTGCTTCTAACTTGGGCCCAAATTGTAAAATGGTCTTATCTATTGGCGATTTCGTTCCAATTCACATTCCAAGTAATATTCGGCATGCTAATTACATTGCCGGTTGCCAAATTGCATTATCTCTTATAGTTTCCGAGATATGGACTATCGATAATTTACACCTTAGGCTCTGCTTCTAACTTGGGCCCAAATTGTAAAATGGTCTTATCTATTGGCGATTTCGTTCCAATTCACATTCCAAGTAATATTCGGCATGCTAATTACATTGCCGGTTGCCAAATTGCATTAACTCTTATAGTTTCCGAGATATGGACTATCGATTATTTACACCTTAGGCTCTGCTTCTAACTTGGGCCCAAATTGTTAAATGGACTTATCTATTGGCGATTTCGTTCCAATTCACATTCCAAGTAAAATTCGGCATGCTAATTACATTGCCGGTTGCCAAATTGCATTATCTCTTATAGTTTCCGAGATATGGACTATCGATAATTTACACCATAGGCTCTGCTTATAACTTGGGCCCAAATTGTAAAATGGTCTTATCTATTGGCGATTTCGTTCCAATTCACATTCCAAGTAATATTCGGCATGCTAATTACACTGCCGGTTGCCAAATTGCATTATCTCTTATAGTTTCCGAGATATGGACTATCGATAATTTACACCTTAGGCTCTGCTTCTAACTTGGGCCCAAATTGTAAAATGGTCTTATCTATTGGCGATTTCGTCCCAATTCACATTCCAAGTGATATTCGGCATGCTAATTACATTGCCGGTTGCGAAATTGCATTATCTCTTATAGTTTCCGAGATATGGACTATCAATAATTTACACCTTAGGCTCTGCTTCTAACTTGGGCCCAAATTGTAAAATGGTCTTATCTATTGGCGATTTCGTTCCAATTCACATTCCAAGTAATATTCGGCATGCTAATTACATTGCCGGTTGCCAAATTGCATTATCTCTTATAGTTTCCGAGATATGGACTATCGATAATTTACACCTTAGGCTCTGCTTCTAACTTGGGCCCAAATTGTAAAATGGTCTTACCTATTGGCGATTTCGTTCCAATTCACATTCCAAGTAATATTCGGCATGCTAATTGCATTGCCGGTTGCCAAATTGCATTATCTCTTATAGTTTCCGAGATATGGACTATCGATAATTTACACCTTAGGCTCTGCTTCTAACTTGGGCCCAAATTGTAAAATGGTCTTATCTATTGGCGATTTCGTTCCAATTCACATTCCAAGTAATATTCGGCATGCTAATTACATTGCCGGTTGCCAAATTGCATTATCTCTTATAGTTTCCGAGATATGGACTATCGATAATTTACACCTTAGGCTCTGCTTCTAACTTGGGCCCAAATTGTAAAATGGTCTTATCTATTGGCGATTTCGTTCCAATTCACATTCCAAGTAATATTCGGCATGCTAATTACATTGCCGGTTGCCAAATTGCATTAACTCTTATAGTTTCCGAGATATGGACTATCGATTATTTACACCTTAGGCTCTGCTTCTAACTTGGGCCCAAATTGTTAAATGGACTTATCTATTGGCGATTTCGTTCCAATTCACATTCCAAGTAAAATTCGGCATGCTAATTACATTGCCGGTTGCCAAATTGCATTATCTCTTATAGTTTCCGAGATATGGACTATCGATAATTTACACCATAGGCTCTGCTTATAACTTGGGCCCAAATTGTAAAATGGTCTTATCTATTGGCGATTTCGTTCCAATTCACATTCCAAGTAATATTCGGCATGCTAATTACACTGCCGGTTGCCAAATTGCATTATCTCTTATAGTTTCCGAGATATGGACTATCGATAATTTACACCTTAGGCTCTGCTTCTAACTTGGGCCCAAATTGTAAAATGGTCTTATCTATTGGCGATTTCGTCCCAATTCACATTCCAAGTGATATTCGGCATGCTAATTACATTGCCGGTTGCGAAATTGCATTATCTCTTATAGTTTCCGAGATATGGACTATCAATAATTTACACCTTAGGCTCTGCTTCTAACTTGGGCCCAAATTGTAAAATGGTCTTATCTATTGGCGATTTCGTTCCAATTCACATTCCAAGTAATATTCGGCATGCTAATTACATTGCCGGTTGCCAAATTGCATTATCTCTTATAGTTTCCGAGATATGGACTATCGATAATTTACACCTTAGGCTCTGCTTCTAACTTGGGCCCAAATTGTAAAATGGTCTTATCTATTGGCGATTTCGTTTCAATTCACATTCCAAGTAATATTCGGCATGCTAATTACATTGCCGGTTGCCAAATTGCATTATCTCTTATAGTTTCCGAGATATGGACTATCGATAATTTACACCTTAGGCTCTGCTTCTAACTTGGGCCCAAATTGTAAAATGGTCTTATCTATTGGCGATTTCGTTCCAATTCACATTCCAAGTAATATTCGGCATGCTAATTACATTGCCGGTTGCCAAATTGCATTATCTCTTATAGTTTCCGAGATATGGACTATCAATAATTTACACCTTAGGCTCTGCTTCTAACTTGGGCCCAAATTGTAAAATGGTCTTATCTATTGGCGATTTCGTTCCAATTCACATTCCAAGTAATATTCGGCATGCTAATTACATTGCCGGTTGCGAAATTGCATTATCTCTTATAGTTTCCGAGATATGGACTATCAATAATTTACACCTTAGGCTCTGCTTATAACTTGGGCCCAAATTGTAAAATGGTCTTATCTATTGGCGATTTCGTTCCAATTCACATTCCAAGTAATATTCGGCATGCTAATTACATTGCCGGTTGCCAAATTGCATTATCTCTTATAGTTTCCGAGATATGGACTATCGATAATTTACACCTTAGGCTCTGCTTCTAACTTGGGCCCAAATTGTAAAATGGTCTTATCTATTGGCGATTTCGTTCCAATTCACATTCCAAGTAATATTCGGCATGCTAATTACATTGCCGGTTGCCAAATTGCATTATCTCTTATAGTTTCCGAGATATGGACTATCGATAATTTACACCTTAGGCTCTGCTTCTAACTTGGGCCCAAATTGTAAAATGGTCTTACCTATTGGCGATTTCGTTCCAATTCACATTCCAAGTAATATTCGGCATGCTAATTGCATTGCCGGTTGCCAAATTGCATTATCTCTTATAGTTTCCGAGATATGGACTATCGATAATTTACACCTTAGGCTCTGCTTCTAACTTGGGCCCAAATTGTAAAATGGTCTTATCTATTGGCGATTTCGTTCCAATTCACATTCCAAGTAATATTCGGCATGCTAATTACATTGCCGGTTGCCAAATTGCATTATCTCTTATAGTTTCCGAGATATGGACTATCGATAATTTACACCTTAGGCTCTGCTTCTAACTTGGGCCCAAATTGTAAAATGGTCTTATCTATTGGCGATTTCGTTCCAATTCACATTCCAAGTAATATTCGGCATGCTAATTACATTGCCGGTTGCCAAATTGCATTAACTCTTATAGTTTCCGAGATATGGACTATCGATTATTTACACCTTAGGCTCTGCTTCTAACTTGGGCCCAAATTGTTAAATGGACTTATCTATTGGCGATTTCGTTCCAATTCACATTCCAAGTAAAATTCGGCATGCTAATTACATTGCCGGTTGCCAAATTGCATTATCTCTTATAGTTTCCGAGATATGGACTATCGATAATTTACACCATAGGCTCTGCTTATAACTTGGGCCCAAATTGTAAAATGGTCTTATCTATTGGCGATTTCGTTCCAATTCACATTCCAAGTAATATTCGGCATGCTAATTACATTGCCGGTTGCCAAATTGCATTATCTCTTATAGTTTCCGAGATATGGACTATCGATAATTTACACCTTAGGCTCTGCTTCTAACTTGGGCCCAAACCGTAAAATGGTCTTATCTATTGGCGATTTCGTTCCAATTCACATTCCAAGTAATATTCGGCATGCTAATTACATTGCCGGTTGCCAAATTGCAATATCTCTTATAGTTTCCGAGATATGGACTATCGATAATTTACACCTTAGACTCTGCTTCTAACTTGGGCCCAAATTGTAAAATGGTCTTATCTATTGGCGATTTCGTTCCAATTCACATTCCAAGTAATATTCGGCATGCTAATTACATTGCCGGTTGCCAAATTGCATTAACTCTTATAGTTTCCGAGATATGGACTATCGATAATTTACACCTTACGCTCTGCTTCTAACTTGGGTCCAAATTGTAAAATGGTCTTATCTATTGGCGATTTCGTTCCAATTCACATTCCAAGTAATATTCGGCATGCTAATTACATTGCCGGTTGCCAAATTGCATTATCTCTTATAGTTTCCGAGATATGGACTATCGATAATTTACACCTTAGGCTCTGCTTCTAACTTGGGCCCAAATTGTAAAATGGTCTTATCTATTGGCGATTTCGTTCCAATTCACAACCCAAGTAATATTCGGCATGCTAATTACATTGCCGGTTGCCAAATTGCATTAACTCTTATAGTTTCCGAGATATGGACTATCGATAATTTACACCTTAGGCTCTGCTTCTAACTTGGGCCCAAATTGTAAAATGGTCTTATCTATTGGCGATTTCGTTCTAATTCACATTCCAAGTAATATTCGGCATGCTAATTACATTGCCGGTTGCCAAATTGCATTATCTCTTATAGTTTCCGAGATATGGACTATCGATAATTTACACCATAGGCTCTGCTTCTAACTTGGGCCCAAATTGTAAAATGGTCTTATCTATTGGCGATTTCGTTCCAATTCACATTCCATGTAATATTCGGCATGCTAATTACATTGCCGGTTGCCAAATTGCATTATCTCTTATAGTTTCCGAGATATGGACTATCGATAATTTACACCTTAGGCTCTGCTTCTAACTTGGGCCCAAATTGTAAAATGGTCTTATCTATTGGCGATTTCGTTCCAATTCACATTCCAAGTAATATTCGGCATGCTAATTACATTGCCGGTTGCCAAATTGCATTATCTCTTATAGTTTCCGAGATATGGACTATCGATAATTTACACCTTAGGCTCTGCTTCTAACTTGGGCCCAAATTGTAAAATGGTCTTATCTATTGGCGATTTCGTTCCAATTCACATTCCAAGTAATATTCGGCATGCTAATTACATTGCCGGTTGCCAAATTGCATTATCTCTTATAGTTTCCGAGATATGGACTATCGATAATTTACACCTTAGGCTCTGCTTCTAACTTGGGCCCAAATTGTAAAATGGTCTTACCTATTGGCGATTTCGTTCCAATTCACATTCCAAGTAATATTCGGCATGCTAATTGCATTGCCGGTTGCCAAATTGCATTATCTCTTATGGTTTCCGAGATATGGACTATCGATAATTTACACCTTAGGCTCTGCTTCTAACTTGGGCCCAAATTGTAAAATGGTCTTATCTATTGGCGATTTCGTTCCAATTCACATTCCAAGTAATATTCGGCATGCTAATTACATTGCCGGTTGCCAAATTGCATTATCTCTTATAGTTTCCGAGATATGGACTATCGATAATTTACACCTTAGGCTCTGCTTCTAACTTGGGCCCAAATTGTAAAATGGTCTTATCTATTGGCGATTTCGTTCCAATTCACATTCCAAGTAATATTCGGCATGCTAATTACATTGCCGGTTGCCAAATTGCATTAACTCTTATAGTTTCCGAGATATGGACTATCGATTATTTACACCTTAGGCTCTGCTTCTAACTTGGGCCCAAATTGTTAAATGGACTTATCTATTGGCGATTTCGTTCCAATTCACATTCCAAGTAAAATTCGGCATGCTAATTACATTGCCGGTTGCCAAATTGCATTATCTCTTATAGTTTCCGAGATATGGACTATCGATAATTTACACCATAGGCTCTGCTTATAACTTGGGCCCAAATTGTAAAATGGTCTTATCTATTGGCGATTTCGTTCCAATTCACATTCCAAGTAATATTCGGCATGCTAATTACATTGCCGGTTGCCAAATTGCATTATCTCTTATAGTTTCCGAGATATGGACTATCAATAATTTACACCTTAGGCTCTGCTTCTAACTTGGGCCCAAATTGTAAAATGGTCTTATCTATTGGCGATTTCGTTCCAATTCACATTCCAAGTAATATTCGGCATGCTAATTACATTGCCGGTTGCGAAATTGCATTATCTCTTATAGTTTCCGAGATATGGACTATCAATAATTTACACCTTAGGCTCTGCTTATAACTTGGGCCCAAATTGTAAAATGGTCTTATCTATTGGCGATTTCGTTCCAATTCACATTCCAAGTAATATTCGGCATGCTAATTACATTGCCGGTTGCCAAATTGCATTATCTCTTATAGTTTCCGAGATATGGACTATCGATAATTTACACCTTAGGCTCTGCTTCTAACTTGGGCCCAAACCGTAAAATGGTCTTATCTATTGGCGATTTCGTTCCAATTCACATTCCAAGTAATATTCGGCATGCTAATTACATTGCCGGTTGCCAAATTGCAATATCTCTTATAGTTTCCGAGATATGGACTATCGATAATTTACACCTTAGACTCTGCTTCTAACTTGGGCCCAAATTGTAAAATGGTCTTATCTATTGGCGATTTCGTTCCAATTCACATTCCAAGTAATATTCGGCATTCTAATTACATTGCCGGTTGCCAAATTGCATTAACTCTTATAGTTTCCGAGATATGGACTATCGATAATTTACACCTTACGCTCTGCTTCTAACTTGGGTCCAAATTGTAAAATGGTCTTATCTATTGGCGATTTCGTTCCAATTCACATTCCAAGTAATATTCGGCATGCTAATTACATTGCCGGTTGCCAAATTGCATTATCTCTTATAGTTTCCGAGATATGGACTATCGATAATTTACACCATAGGCTCTGCTTATAACTTGGGCCCAAATTGTAAAATGGTCTTATCTATTGGCGATTTCGTTCCAATTCACATTCCAAGTAATATTCGGCATGCTAATTACATTGCCGGTTGCCAAATTGCATTATCTCTTATAGTTTCCGAGATATGGACTATCGATAATTTACACCTTAGGCTCTGCTTCTAACTTGGGCCCAAATTGTAAAATGGTCTTATCTATTGGCGATTTCGTTCCAATTCACATTCCAAGTAATATTCGGCATGCTAATTACATTGCCGGTTGCCAAATTGCATTATCTCTTATAGTTTCCGAAATATGGACTATCGATAATTTACACCTTAGGCTCTGCTTCTAACTTGGGCCCAAATTGTAAAATGGTCTTATCTATTGGCGATTTCGTTCCAATTCACATTCCAAGTAATATTCGGCATGCTAATTACATTGCCGGTTGCCAAATTGCATTATCTCTTATAGTTTCCGAGATATGGACTATCGATAATTTACACCTTAGGCTCTGCTTCTAACTTGGGCCCAAATTGTAAAATGGTCTTATCTATTGGCGATTTCGTTTCAATTCACATTCCAAGTAATATTCGGCATGCTAATTACATTGCCGGTTGCCAAATTGCATTATCTCTTATAGTTTCCGAGATATGGACTATCGATAATTTACACCTTAGGCTCTGCTTCTAACTTGGGCCCAAATTGTAAAATGGTCTTATCTATTGGCGATTTCGTTCCAATTCACATTCCAAGTAATATTCGGCATGCTAATTACATTGCCGGTTGCCAAATTGCATTATCTCTTATAGTTTCCGAGATATGGACTATCAATAATTTACACCTTAGGCTCTGCTTCTAACTTGGGCCCAAATTGTAAAATGGTCTTATCTATTGGCGATTTCGTTCCAATTCACATTCCAAGTAATATTCGGCATGCTAATTACATTGCCGGTTGCGAAATTGCATTATCTCTTATAGTTTCCGAGATATGGACTATCAATAATTTACACCTTAGGCTCTGCTTATAACTTGGGCCCAAATTGTAAAATGGTCTTATCTATTGGCGATTTCGTTCCAATTCACATTCCAAGTAATATTCGGCATGCTAATTACATTGCCGGTTGCCAAATTGCATTATCTCTTATAGTTTCCGAGATATGGACTATCGATAATTTACACCTTAGGCTCTGCTTCTAACTTGGGCCCAAACCGTAAAATGGTCTTATCTATTGGCGATTTCGTTCCAATTCACATTCCAAGTAATATTCGGCATGCTAATTACATTGCCGGTTGCCAAATTGCAATATCTCTTATAGTTTCCGAGATATGGACTATCGATAATTTACACCTTAGACTCTGCTTCTAACTTGGGCCCAAATTGTAAAATGGTCTTATCTATTGGCGATTTCGTTCCAATTCACATTCCAAGTAATATTCGGCATGCTAATTACATTGCCGGTTGCCAAATTGCATTAACTCTTATAGTTTCCGAGATATGGACTATCGATAATTTACACCTTACGCTCTGCTTCTAACTTGGGTCCAAATTGTAAAATGGTCTTATCTATTGGCGATTTCGTTCCAATTCACATTCCAAGTAATATTCGGCATGCTAATTACATTGCCGGTTGCCAAATTGCATTATCTCTTATAGTTTCCGAGATATGGACTATCGATAATTTACACCTTAGGCTCTGCTTCTAACTTGGGCCCAAATTGTAAAATGGTCTTATCTATTGGCGATTTCGTTCCAATTCACAATCCAAGTAATATTCGGCATGCTAATTACATTGCCGGTTGCCAAATTGCATTAACTCTTATAGTTTCCGAGATATGGACTATCGATAATTTACACCTTAGGCTCTGCTTCTAACTTGGGCCCAAATTGTAAAATGGTCTTATCTATTGGCGATTTCGTTCTAATTCACATTCCAAGTAATATTCGGCATGCTAATTACATTGCCGGTTGCCAAATTGCATTATCTCTTATAGTTTCCGAGATATGGACTATCGATAATTTACACCATAGGCTCTGCTTCTAACTTGGGCCCAAATTGTAAAATGGTCTTATCTATTGGCGATTTCGTTCCAATTCACATTCCATGTAATATTCGGCATGCTAATTACATTGCCGGTTGCCAAATTGCATTATCTCTTATAGTTTCCGAGATATGGACTATCGATAATTTACACCTTAGGCTCTGCTTCTAACTTGGGCCCAAATTGTAAAATGGTCTTATCTATTGGCGATTTCGTTCCAATTCACATTCCAAGTAATATTCGGCATGCTAATTACATTGCCGGTTGCCAAATTGCATTATCTCTTATAGTTTCCGAGATATGGACTATCGATAATTTACACCTTAGGCTCTGCTTCTAACTTGGGCCCAAATTGTAAAATGGTCTTATCTATTGGCGATTTCGTTCCAATTCACATTCCAAGTAATATTCGGCATGCTAATTACATTGCCGGTTGCCAAATTGCATTATCTCTTATAGTTTCCGAGATATGGACTATCGATAATTTACACCTTAGGCTCTGCTTCTAACTTGGGCCCAAATTGTAAAATGGTCTTACCTATTGGCGATTTCGTTCCAATTCACATTCCAAGTAATATTCGGCATGCTAATTGCATTGCCGGTTGCCAAATTGCATTATCTCTTATAGTTTCCGAGATATGGACTATCGATAATTTACACCTTAGGCTCTGCTTCTAACTTGGGCCCAAATTGTAAAATGGTCTTATCTATTGGCGATTTCGTTCCAATTCACATTCCAAGTAATATTCGGCATGCTAATTACATTGCCGGTTGCCAAATTGCATTATCTCTTATAGTTTCCGAGATATGGACTATCGATAATTTACACCTTAGGCTCTGCTTCTAACTTGGGCCCAAATTGTAAAATGGTCTTATCTATTGGCGATTTCGTTCCAATTCACATTCCAAGTAATATTCGGCATGCTAATTACATTGCCGGTTGCCAAATTGCATTAACTCTTATAGTTTCCGAGATATGGACTATCGATTATTTACACCTTAGGCTCTGCTTCTAACTTGGGCCCAAATTGTTAAATGGACTTATCTATTGGCGATTTCGTTCCAATTCACATTCCAAGTAAAATTCGGCATGCTAATTACATTGCCGGTTGCCAAATTGCATTATCTCTTATAGTTTCCGAGATATGGACTATCGATAATTTACACCATAGGCTCTGCTTATAACTTGGGCCCAAATTGTAAAATGGTCTTATCTATTGGCGATTTCGTTCCAATTCACATTCCAAGTAATATTCGGCATGCTAATTACACTGCCGGTTGCCAAATTGCATTATCTCTTATAGTTTCCGAGATATGGACTATCGATAATTTACACCTTAGGCTCTGCTTCTAACTTGGGCCCAAATTGTAAAATGGTCTTATCTATTGGCGATTTCGTCCCAATTCACATTCCAAGTGATATTCGGCATGCTAATTACATTGCCGGTTGCGAAATTGCATTATCTCTTATAGTTTCCGAGATATGGACTATCAATAATTTACACCTTAGGCTCTGCTTCTAACTTGGGCCCAAATTGTAAAATGGTCTTATCTATTGGCGATTTCGTTCCAATTCACATTCCAAGTAATATTCGGCATGCTAATTACATTGCCGGTTGCCAAATTGCATTATCTCTTATAGTTTCCGAGATATGGACTATCGATAATTTACACCTTAGGCTCTGCTTCTAACTTGGGCCCAAATTGTAAAATGGTCTTATCTATTGGCGATTTCGTTTCAATTCACATTCCAAGTAATATTCGGCATGCTAATTACATTGCCGGTTGCCAAATTGCATTATCTCTTATAGTTTCCGAGATATGGACTATCGATAATTTACACCTTAGGCTCTGCTTCTAACTTGGGCCCAAATTGTAAAATGGTCTTATCTATTGGCGATTTCGTTCCAATTCACATTCCAAGTAATATTCGGCATGCTAATTACATTGCCGGTTGCCAAATTGCATTATCTCTTATAGTTTCCGAGATATGGACTATCAATAATTTACACCTTAGGCTCTGCTTCTAACTTGGGCCCAAATTGTAAAATGGTCTTATCTATTGGCGATTTCGTTCCAATTCACATTCCAAGTAATATTCGGCATGCTAATTACATTGCCGGTTGCGAAATTGCATTATCTCTTATAGTTTCCGAGATATGGACTATCAATAATTTACACCTTAGGCTCTGCTTATAACTTGGGCCCAAATTGTAAAATGGTCTTATCTATTGGCGATTTCGTTCCAATTCACATTCCAAGTAATATTCGGCATGCTAATTACACTGCCGGTTGCCAAATTGCATTATCTCTTATAGTTTCCGAGATATGGACTATCGATAATTTACACCTTAGGCTCTGCTTCTAACTTGGGCCCAAATCGTAAAATGGTCTTATCTATTGGCGATTTCGTTCCAATTCACATTCCAAGTAATATTCGGCATGCTAATTACATTGCCGGTTGCCAAATTGCATTATCTCTTATAGTTTCCGAGATATGGACTATCGATAATTTACACCTTAGGCTCTGCTTCTAACTTGGGCCCAAATTGTAAAATGGTCTTATCTATTGGCGATTTCGTTCCAATTCTCATTCCAAGTAATATTCGGCATGCTAATTACATTGCCGGTTGCCAAATTGCATTATCTCTTATAGTTTCCGAGATATGGACTATCGATAAGTTACACCTTAGGCTCTGCTTCTAACTTGGGCCCAAATTGTTAAATGGTCTTATCTATTGGCGATTTCGTTCCAATTCACATTCCAAGTAATATTCGGCAGGCTAATTACATTGCCGGTTGCCAAATTGCATTATCTCTTATAGTTTCCGAGATATGGACTATCGATAATTTACACCTTAGGCTCTGCTTCTAACTTGGGCCCAAATTGTAAAATGGTCTTATCTATTGGCGATTTCGTTCCAATTCACATTCCAAGTAATATTCGGCATGCTAATTACATTGCCGGTTGCCAAATTGCATTATCTCTTATAGTTTCCGAGATATGGACTATCGATAATTTACACCTTAGGCTCTGCTTCTAACTTGGGCCCAAATTGTAAAATGGTCTTATCTATTGGCGATTTCGTTCCAATTCACACTCCAAGTAATATTCGGCATGCTAATTACATTGCCGGTTGCGAAATTGCATTATCTCTTATAGTTTCCGAGATATGGACTATCGATAATTTACACCTTAGGCTCTGCTTCTAACTTGGGCCCAAATTGTAAAATGGTCTTATCTATTGGCGATTTCGTTCCAATTCACATTCCAAGTAATATTCGGCATGCTAATTACATTGCCGGTTGCCAAATTGCATTATCTCTTATAGTTTCCGAGATATGGACTATCGATAATTTACACCTTAGGCTCTGCTTCTAACTTGGGCCCAAATTGTAAAATGGTCTTATCTATTGGCGATTTCGTTCCAATTCACATTCCAAGTAATATTCGGCATGCTAATTACATTGCCGGTTGCCAAATTGCATTATCTCTTATAGTTTCCGAGATATGGACTATCGATAATTTACACCTTAGGCTCTGCTTCTAACTTGGGCCCAAATTGTAAAATTGTCTTATCTATTGGCGATTTCGTTCCAATTCACATTCCAAGTAATATTCGGCATGCTAATTACATTGCCGGTTGCCAAATTGCATTATCTCTTATAGTTTCCGAGATATGGACTATCGATAATTTACACCTTAGGCTCTGCTTCTAACTTGGGCCCAAATTGTAAAATGGTCTTATCTATTGGCGATTTCGTTCCAATTCACACTCCAAGTAATATTCGGCATGCTAATTACATTGCCGGTTGCGAAATTGCATTATCTCTTATAGTTTCCGAGATATGGACTATCGATAATTTACACCTTAGGCTCTGCTTCTAACTTGGGCCCAAATTGTAAAATGGTCTTATCTATTGGCGATTTCGTTCCAATTCACATTCCAAGTAATATTCGGCATGCTAATTACATTGCCGGTTGCCAAATTGCATTATCTCTTATAGTTTCCGAGATATGGACTATCGATAATTTACACCTTAGGCTCTGCTTCTAACTTGGGCCCAAATTGTAAAATGGTCTTATCTATTGGCGATTTCGTTCCAATTCACATTCCAAGTAATATTCGGCATGCTAATTACATTGCCGGTTGCCAAATTGCATTATCTCTTATAGTTTCCGAGATATGGACTATCGATAATTTACACCTTAGGCTCTGCTTCTAACTTGGGCCCAAATTGTAAAATGGTCTTATCTATTGGCGATTTCGTTCCAATTCACATTCCAAGTAATATTCGGCATGCTAATTACATTGCCGGTTGCCAAATTGAATTATCTCTTATAGTTTCCGAGATATGGACTATCGATAATTTACACCTTAGGCTCTGCTTCTAACTTGGGCCCAAATTGTAAAATGGTCTTACCTATTGGCGATTTCGTTCCAATTCACATTCCAAGTAATATTCGGCATGCTAATTACATTGCCGGTTGCCAAATTGCATTATCTCTTATAGTTTCCGAGATATGGACTATCGATAATTTACACCTTAGGCTCTGCTTCTAACTTGGCCCCAAATTGTAAAATGGTCTTATCTATTGGCGATTTCGTTCCAATTCACATTCCAAGTTATATTCGGCATGCTAATTACATTGCCGGTTGCCAAATTGCATTATCTCTTATAGTTTCCGAGATATGGACTATCGATAATTTACACCTTAGGCTCTGCTTCTAACTTGGGCCCAAATTGTAAAATGGTCTTATCTATTGGCGATTTCGTTCCAATTCACATTCCAAGTAATATTCGGCACGCTAATTACATTGCCGGTTGCCAAATTGCATTATCTCTTATAGTTTCCGAGATATGGACTATCGATAATTTACACCTTAGGCTCTGCTTCTAACTTGGGCCCAAATTGTAAAGTGGTCTTACCTATTGGCGATTTCGTTCCAATTCACATTCCAAGTAATATTCGGCATGCTAATTGCATTGCCGGTTGCCAAATTGCATTATCTCTTATAGTTTCCGAGATATGGACTATCGATAATTTACACCTTAGGCTCTGCTTCTAACTTGGGCCCAAATTGTAAAATGGTCTTATCTATTGGCGATTTCGTTCCAATTCACATTCCAAGTAATATTCGGCATGCTAATTACATTGCCGGTTGCCAAATTGCATTATCTCTTATAGTTTCCGAGATATGGACTATCGATAATTTACACCTTAGGCTCTGCTTCTAACTTGGGCCCAAATTGTAAAATGGTCTTATCTATTGGCGATTTCGTTCCAATTCACATTCCAAGTAATATTCGGCATGCTAATTACATTGCCGGTTGCCAAATTGCATTAACTCTTATAGTTTCCGAGATATGGACTATCGATTATTTACACCTTAGGCTCTGCTTCTAACTTGGGCCCAAATTGTAAAATGGTCTTATCTATTGGCGATTTCGTTCCAATTCACATTCCAAGTAATATTCGGCATGCTAATTACATTGCCGGTTGCCAAATTGCATTATCTCTTATAGTTTCCGAGATATGGACTATCGATAATTTACACCATAGGCTCTGCTTATAACTTGGGCCCAAATTGTAAAATGGTCTTATCTATTGGCGATTTCGTTCCAATTCACATTCCAAGTAATATTCGGCATGCTAATTACATTGCCGGTTGCCAAATTGCATTATCTCTTATAGTTTCCGAGATATGGACTATCGATAATTTACACCTTAGGCTCTGCTTCTAACTTGGGCCCAAATTGTAAAATGGTCTTATCTATTGGCGATTTCGTTCCAATTCACATTCCAAGTAATATTCGGCATGCTAATTACATTGCCGGTTGCCAAATTGCATTATCTCTTATAGTTTCCGAGATATGGACTATCGATAATTTACACCTTAGGCTCTGCTTCTAACTTGGGCCCAAATCGTAAAATGGTCTTATCTATTGGCGATTTCGTTCCAATTCACATTCCAAGTAATATTCGGCATGCTAATTACATTGCCGGTTGCCAAATTGCATTATCTCTTATAGTTTCCGAGATATGGACTATCGATAATTTACACCTTAGGCTCTTCTTCTAACTCGGGCCCAAATTGTAAAATGGTCTTATCTATTGGCGATTTCGTTCCAATTCTCATTCCAAGTAATATTCGGCATGCTAATTACATTGCCGGTTGCCAAATTGCATTATCTCTTATAGTTTCCGAGATATGGACTATCGATAATTTACAGCTTAGGCTCTGCTTCTAACTTGGGCCCAAATTGTAAAATGGTCTTATCTATTGGCGATTTCGTTCCAATTCACATTCCAAGTAATATTCGGCATGCTAATTACATTGCCGGTTGCCAAATTGCATTATCTCTTATAGTTTCCGAGATATGGACTATCGATAATTTACACCTTAGGCTCTGCTTCTAACTTGGGCCCAAATTGTAAAATGGTCTTATCTATTGGCGATTTCGTTCCAATTCACATTCCAAGTAATATTCGGCATGCTAATTACATTGCCGGTTGCCAAATTGCATTATCTCTTATAGTTTCCGAGATATGGACTATCGATAATTTACACCTTAGGCTCTGCTTCTAACTTGGGCCCAAATTGTAAAATGGTCTTATCTATTGGCGATTTCGTTCCAATTCACACTCCAAGTAATATTCGGCATGCTAATTACATTGCCGGTTGCGAAATTGCATTATCTCTTATAGTTTCCGAGATATGGACTATCGATAATTTACACCTTAGGCTCTGCTTCTAACTTGGGCCCAAATTGTAAAATGGTCTTATCTATTGGCGATTTCGTTCCAATTCACATTCCAAGTAATATTCGGCATGCTAATTACATTGCCGGTTGCCAAATTGCATTATCTCTTATAGTTTCCGAGATATGGACTATCGATAATTTACACCTTAGGCTCTGCTTCTAACTTGGGCCCAAATTGTAAAATGGTCTTATCTATTGGCGATTTCGTTCCAATTCACATTCCAAGTAATATTCGGCATGCTAATTACATTGCCGGTTGCCAAATTGCATTATCTCTTATAGTTTCCGAGATATGGACTATCGATAATTTACACCTTAGGCTCTGCTTCTAACTTGGGCCCAAATTGTAAAATGGTCTTATCTATTGGCGATTTCGTTCCAATTCACATTCCAAGTAATATTCGGCATGCTAATTACATTGCCGGTTGCCAAATTGCATTATCTCTTATAGTTTCCGAGATATGGACTATCGATAATTTACACCTTAGGCTCTGCTTCTAACTTGGGCCCAAATTGTAAAATGGTCTTATCTATTGGCGATTTCGTTCCAATTCACATTCCAAGTAATATTCGGCATGCTAATTACATTGCCGGTTGCGAAATTGCATTATCTCTTATAGTTTCCGAGATATGGACTATCAATAATTTACACCTTAGGCTCTGCTTCTAACTTGGGCCCAAATTGTAAAATGGTCTTATCTATTGGCGATTTCGTTCCAATTCACATTCCAAGTAATATTCGGCATGCTAATTACATTGCCGGTTGCCAAATTGCATTATCTCTTATAGTTTCCGAGATATGGACTATCGATAATTTACACCTTAGGCTCTGCTTCTAACTTGGGCCCAAATCGTAAAATGGTCTTATCTATTGGCGATTTCGTTCCAATTCACATTCCAAGTAATATTCGGCATGCTAATTACATTGCCGGTTGCCAAATTGCATTATCTCTTATAGTTTCCGAGATATGGACTATCGATAATTTACACCTTAGGCTCTGCTTCTAACTTGGGCCCAAATTGTAAAATGGTCTTATCTATTGGCGATTTCGTTCCAATTCTCATTCCAAGTAATATTCGGCATGCTAATTACATTGCCGGTTGCCAAATTGCATTATCTCTTATAGTTTCCGAGATATGGACTATCGATAAGTTACACCTTAGGCTCTGCTTCTAACTTGGGCCCAAATTGTTAAATGGTCTTATCTATTGGCGATTTCGTTCCAATTCACATTCCAAGTAATATTCGGCAGGCTAATTACATTGCCGGTTGCCAAATTGCATTATCTCTTATAGTTTCCGAGATATGGACTATCGATAATTTACACCTTAGGCTCTGCTTCTAACTTGGGCCCAAATTGTAAAATGGTCTTATCTATTGGCGATTTCGTTCCAATTCACATTCCAAGTAATATTCGGCATGCTAATTACATTGCCGGTTGCCAAATTGCATTATCTCTTATAGTTTCCGAGATATGGACTATCGATAATTTACACCTTAGGCTCTGCTTCTAACTTGGGCCCAAATTGTAAAATGGTCTTATCTATTGGCGATTTCGTTCCAATTCACACTCCAAGTAATATTCGGCATGCTAATTACATTGCCGGTTGCGAAATTGCATTATCTCTTATAGTTTCCGAGATATGGACTATCGATAATTTACACCTTAGGCTCTGCTTCTAACTTGGGCCCAAATTGTAAAATGGTCTTATCTATTGGCGATTTCGTTCCAATTCACATTCCAAGTAATATTCGGCATGCTAATTACATTGCCGGTTGCCAAATTGCATTATCTCTTATAGTTTCCGAGATATGGACTATCGATAATTTACACCTTAGGCTCTGCTTCTAACTTGGGCCCAAATTGTAAAATGGTCTTATCTATTGGCGATTTCGTTCCAATTCACATTCCAAGTAATATTCGGCATGCTAATTACATTGCCGGTTGCCAAATTGCATTATCTCTTATAGTTTCCGAGATATGGACTATCGATAATTTACACCTTAGGCTCTGCTTCTAACTTGGGCCCAAATTGTAAAATTGTCTTATCTATTGGCGATTTCGTTCCAATTCACATTCCAAGTAATATTCGGCATGCTAATTACATTGCCGGTTGCCAAATTGCATTATCTCTTATAGTTTCCGAGATATGGACTATCGATAATTTACACCTTAGGCTCTGCTTCTAACTTGGGCCCAAATTGTAAAATGGTCTTATCTATTGGCGATTTCGTTCCAATTCACACTCCAAGTAATATTCGGCATGCTAATTACATTGCCGGTTGCGAAATTGCATTATCTCTTATAGTTTCCGAGATATGGACTATCGATAATTTACACCTTAGGCTCTGCTTCTAACTTGGGCCCAAATTGTAAAATGGTCTTATCTATTGGCGATTTCGTTCCAATTCACATTCCAAGTAATATTCGGCATGCTAATTACATTGCCGGTTGCCAAATTGCATTATCTCTTATAGTTTCCGAGATATGGACTATCGATAATTTACACCTTAGGCTCTGCTTCTAACTTGGGCCCAAATTGTAAAATGGTCTTATCTATTGGCGATTTCGTTCCAATTCACATTCCAAGTAATATTCGGCATGCTAATTACATTGCCGGTTGCCAAATTGCATTATCTCTTATAGTTTCCGAGATATGGACTATCGATTATTTACACCTTAGGCTCTGCTTTTAACTTGGGCCCAAATTGTAAAATGGTCTTATCTATTGGCGATTTCGTCCCAATTCACATTCCAAGTGATATTCAGCATGCTAATTACATTGCCGGTTGCGAAATTGCATTATCTCTTATAGTTTCCGAGATATGGACTATCAATAATTTACACCTTAGGCTCTGCTTCTAACTTGGGCCCAAATTGTAAAATGGTCTTATCTATTGGCGATTTCGTTCCAATTCACATTCCAAGTAATATTCGGCATGCTAATTACATTGCCGGTTGCCAAATTGCATTATCTCTTATAGTTTCCGAGATATGGACTATCGATAATTTACACCTTAGGCTCTGCTTCTAACTTGGGCCCAAATTGTAAAATGGTCTTATCTATTGGCGATTTCGTTCCAATTCACATTCCAAGTAATATTCGGCATGCTAATTACATTGCCGGTTGCCAAATTGAATTATCTCTTATAGTTTCCGAGATATGGACTATCGATAATTTACACCTTAGGCTCTGCTTCTAACTTGGGCCCAAATTGTAAAATGGTCTTACCTATTGGCGATTTCGTTCCAATTCACATTCCAAGTAATATTCGGCATGCTAATTACATTGCCGGTTGCCAAATTGCATTATCTCTTATAGTTTCCGAGATATGGACTATCGATAATTTACACCTTAGGCTCTGCTTCTAACTTGGCCCCAAATTGTAAAATGGTCTTATCTATTGGCGATTTCGTTCCAATTCACATTCCAAGTTATATTCGGCATGCTAATTACATTGCCGGTTGCCAAATTGCATTATCTCTTATAGTTTCCGAGATATGGACTATCGATAATTTACACCTTAGGCTCTGCTTCTAACTTGGGCCCAAATTGTAAAATGGTCTTATCTATTGGCGATTTCGTTCCAATTCACATTCCAAGTAATATTCGGCATGCTAATTACATTGCCGGTTGCCAAATTGCATTATCTCTTATAGTTTCCGAGATATGGACTATCGATAATTTACACCTTAGTCTCTGCTTCTAACTTGGGCCCAAATTGTAAAATGGTCTTATCTATTGGCGATTTCGTTCCAATTCACATTCCAAGTAATATTCGGCATGCTAATTACATTGCCGGTTGCCAAATTGAATTATCTCTTATAGTTTCCGAGATATGGACTATCGATAATTTACACCTTAGGCTCTGCTTCTAACTTGGGCCCAAATTGTAAAGTGGTCTTACCTATTGGCGATTTCGTTCCAATTCACATTCCAAGTAATATTCGGCATGCTAATTGCATTGCCGGTTGCCAAATTGCATTATCTCTTATAGTTTCCGAGATATGGACTATCGATAATTTACACCTTAGGCTCTGCTTCTAACTTGGGCCCAAATTGTAAAATGGTCTTATCTATTGGCGATTTCGTTCCAATTCACATTCCAAGTAATATTCGGCATGCTAATTACATTGCCGGTTGCCAAATTGCATTATCTCTTATAGTTTCCGAGATATGGACTATCGATAATTTACACCTTAGGCTCTGCTTCTAACTTGGGCCCAAATTGTAAAATGATCTTATCTATTGGCGATTTCGTTCCAATTCACATTCCAAGTAATATTCGGCATGCTAATTACATTGCCGGTTGCCAAATTGCATTAACTCTTATAGTTTCCGAGATATGGACTATCGATTATTTACACCTTAGGCTCTGCTTCTAACTTGGGCCCAAATTGTAAAATGGTCTTATCTATTGGCGATTTCGTTCCAATTCACATTCCAAGTAATATTCGGCATGCTAATTACATTGCCGGTTGCCAAATTGCATTATCTCTTATAGTTACCGAGATATGGACTATCGATAATTTACACCATAGGCTCTGCTTATAACTTGGGCCCAAATTGTAAAATGGTCTTATCTATTGGCGATTTCGTTCCAATTCACATTCCAAGTAATATTCGGCATGCTAATTACATTGCCGGTTGCCAAATTGCATTATCTCTTATAGTTTCCGAGATATGGACTATCGATAATTTACACCTTAGGCTCTGCTTCTAACTTGGGCCCAAATTGTAAAATGGTCTTATCTATTGGCGATTTCGTTCCAATTCACATTCCAAGTAATATTCGGCATGCTAATTACATTGCCGGTTGCCAAATTGCATTATCTCTTATAGTTTCCGAGATATGGACTATCGATAATTTACACCTTAGGCTCTGCTTCTAACTTGGGCCCAAATTGTAAAATGGTCTTATCTATTGGCGATTTCGTTCCAATTCACATTCCAAGTAATATTCGGCATGCTAATTACATTGCCGGTTGCCAAATTGCATTAACTCTTATAGTTTCCGAGATATGGACTATCGATAATTTACACCTTAGGCTCTGCTTCTAACTTGGGCCCAAATTGTAAAATGGTCTTATCTATTGGCGATTTCGTTCCAATTCACATTCCAAGTAATATTCGGCATGCTAATTACATTGCCGGTTGCCAAATTGCATTATCTCTTATAGTTTCCGAGATATGGACTATCGATAATTTACACCTTAGGCTCTGCTTCTAACTTGGGCCCAAATTGTAAAATGGTCTTATCTATTGGCGATTTCGTTCCAATTCACATTCCAAGTAATATTCGGCGTGCTAATTACATTGCCGGTTGCCAAATTGCATTATCTCTTATAGTTTCCGAGATATGGACTATCGATAATTTACACCATAGGCTCTGCTTATAACTTGGGCCCAAATTGTAAAATGGTCTTATCTATTGGCGATTTCGTTCCAATTCACATTCCAAGTAATATTCGGCATGCTAATTACATTGCCGGTTGCCAAATTGCATTATCTCTTATAGTTTCCGAGATATGGACTATCGATAATTTACACCTTAGGCTCTGCTTCTAACTTGGGCCCAAATTGTAAAATGGTCTTATCTATTGGCGATTTCGTTCCAATTCACATTCCAAGTAATATTCGGCATGCTAATTACATTGCCGGTTGCCAAATTGCATTATCTCTTATAGTTTCCGAGATATGGACTATCGATAATTTACACTTTAGGCTCTGCTTCTAACTTGGGCCCAAATTGTAAAATGGTCTTATCTATTGGCGATTTCGTTCCAATTCACATTCCAAGTAATATTCGGCATGCTAATTACATTGCCGGTTGCCAAATTGCATTATCTCTTATAGTTTCCGAGATATGGACTATCGATAATTTACACCTTAGGCTCTGCTTCTAACTTGGGCCCAAATCGTAAAATGGTCTTATCTATTGGCGATTTCGTTCCAATTCACATTCCAAGTAATATTCGGCATGCTAATTACATTGCCGGTTGCCAAATTGCATTATCTCTTATAGTTTCCGAGATATGGACTATCGATAATTTACACCTTAGGCTCTGCTTCTAACTTGGGCCCAAATTGTAAAATGGTCTTATCTATTGGCGATTTCGTTCCAATTCTCATTCCAAGTAATATTCGGCATGCTAATTACATTGCCGGTTGCCAAATTGCTTTATCTCTTATAGTTTCCGAGATATGGACTATCGATAATTTACACCTTAGGCTCTGCTTCTAACTTGGGCCCAAATTGTAAAATGGTCTTATCTATTGGCGATTTCGTTCCAATTCACACTCCAAGTAATATTCGGCATGCTAATTACATTGCCGGTTGCCAAATTGCATTATCTCTTATAGTTTCCGAGATATGGACTATCGATAATTTACACCTTAGGCTCTGCTTCTAACTTGGGCCCAAATTGTAAAATGGTCTTATCTATTGGCAATTTCGTTCCAATTCACATTCCAAGTAATATTCGGCATGCTAATTACATTGCCGGTTGCCAAATTGCATCATCTCTTATAGTTTCCGAGATATGGACTATCGATAATTTACACCTTAGGCTCTGCTTCTAGCTTGGGCCCAAATTGTAAAATGGTCTTATCTATTGGCGATTTCGTTCCAATTCACATTCCAAGTAATATTCGGCATGCTAATTACATTGCCGGTTGCCAAATTGCATTATCTCTTATAGTTTCCGAGATATGGACTATCGATAATTTACACCTTAGGCTCTGCTTCTAACTTGGGCCCAAATTGTAAAATGGTCTTATCTATTGGCGATTTCGTTCCAATTCACATTCCAAGTAATATTCGGCATGCTAATTACATTGCCGGTCGCCAAATTGCATTATCTCTTATAGTTTCCGAGATATGGACTATCGATAATTTACACCTTAGGCTCTGCTTCTAACTTGGGCCCAAATTGTAAAATGGTCTTATCTATTGGCGATTTCGTTCCAATTCACATTCCAAGTAATATTCGGCATGCTAATTACATTGCCGGTTGCCAAATTGCATTATCTCTTATAGTTTCCGAGATATGGACTATCGATAATTTACACCTTAGGCTCTGCTTCTAACTTGGGCCCAAATTGTAAAATGGTCTTTTCTATTGGCGATTTCGTCCCAATTCACATTCCAAGTGATATTCGGCATGCTAATTACATTGCCGGTTGCGAAATTGCATTATCTCTTATAGCTTCCGAGATATGGACTATCAATAATTTACACCTTAGGCTCTGCTGCTAACTTGGGCCCAAATTGTAAAATGGTCTTATCTATTGGCAATTTCGTTCCAATTCACATTCCAAGTAATATTCGGCATGCTAATTACATTGCCGGTTGCCAAATTGCATTATCTCTTATAGTTTCCGAGATATGGACTATCGATAATTTACACCTTAGGCTCTGCTTCTAACTTGGGCCCAAATTGTAAAATGGTCTTATCTATTGGCGATTTCGTTCCAATTCACATTCCAAGTAATATTCGGCATGCTAATTACATTGCCGGTTGCCAAATTGAATTATCTCTTATAGTTTCCGAGATATGGACTATCGATCATTTACACCTTAGGCTCTGCTTCTAACTTGGGCCCAAATTGTAAAATGGTCTTACCTATTGGCGATTTCGTTCCAATTCACATTCCAAGTAATATTCGGCATGCTAATTACATTGCCGGTTGCCAAATTGCATTATCTCTTATAGTTTCCGAGATATGGACTATCGATAATTTACACCTTAGGCTCTGCTTCTAACTTGGGCCCAAATTGTAAAATGGTCTTATCTATTGGCGATTTCGTTCCAATTCACATTCCAAGTAATATTCGGCATGCTAATTACATTGCCGGTTGCCAAATTGCATTATCTCTTATAGTTTCCGAGATATGGACTATCGATAATTTACACCTTAGGCTCTGCTTCTAACTTGGGCCCAAATTGTAAAATGGTCTTATCTATTGGCGATTTCGTCCCAATTCACATTCCAAGTGATATTCGGCATGCTAATTACATTGCCGGTTGCGAAATTGCATTATCTCTTATAGTTTCCGAGATATGGACTATCAATAATTTACACCTTAGGCTCTGCTTCTAACTTGGGCCCAAATTGTAAAATGGTCTTATCTATTGACGATTTCGTTCCAATTCACATTCCAAGTAATATTCGGCATGCTAATTACATTGCCGGTTGCCAAATTGCATTATCTCTTATAGTTTCCGAGATATGGACTATCGATAATTTACACCTTAGGCTCTGCTTCTAACTTGGGCCCAAATTGTAAAATGGTCTTATCTATTGGCGATTTCGTTCCAATTCACATTCCAAGTAATATTCGGCATGCTAATTACATTGCCGGTTGCCAAATTGCATTATCTCTTATAGTTTCCGAGATATGGACTATCGATAATTTACACCTTAGGCTCTGCTTCTAACTTGGGCCCAAATTGTAAAATGGTCTTATCTATTGGCGATTTCGTTCCAATTCACACTCCGAGTAATATTCGGCATGCTAATTACATTGCCGGTTGCGAAATTGCATTATCTCTTATAGTTTCCGAGATATGGACTATCGATAATTTACACCTTAGGCTCTGCTTCTAACTTGGGCCCAAATTGTAAAATGGTCTTCTCTATTGGCGATTTCGTTCCAATTCACATTCCAAGTAATATTCGGCATGCTAATTACATTGCCGGTTGCCAAATTGCATTATCTCTTATAGTTTCCGAGATATGGACTATCGATAATTTACACCTTAGGCTCTGCTTCTAACTTGGGCCGAAATTATAAAATGGTCTTCTCTATTGGCGATTTCGTCCCAATTCACATTCCAAGTAATATTCGGCATGCTAATTACATTGCCGTTTGCGAAATTGCATTATCTCTTATAGTTTCAGAGATATGGACTATCGATAATTTACACCTTAGGATCTGCTTCTAACTTGGGCCCAAATTGTAAAATGGTCTTATCTATTGGCGATTTCGTTCCAATTCACATTCCAAGTAATATTCGGCATGCTAATTACATTGCCGGTTACCAAATTGCATTATCTCTTATAGTTTCCGAGATATGGACTATCGATAATTTACACCTTAGGCTCTGCTTCTAACTTGGGCCCAAATTGTAAAATGGTCTTATCTATTGGCGATTTCGTTCCAATTCACATTCCAAGTAATATTCGGCATGCTAATTACATTGCCGGTTGCCAAATTGCATTAACTCTTATAGTTTCCGAGATATGGACTATCGATAATTTACACCTTAGGCTCTGCTTCTAACTTGGGCCCAAATTGTAAAATGGTCTTATCTATTGGCGATTTCGTTCCAATTCACATTCCAAGTAATATTCGGCATGCTAATTACATTGCCGGTTGCCAAATTGCATTAACTCTTATAGTTGCCGAGATATGGACTATCGATAATTTACACCTTATGCTCTGCTTCTAACTTGGGCCCAAATTGTAAAATGGTCTTATCTATTGGCGATTTCGTTCCAATTCACATTCCAAGTAATATTCGGCATGCTAATTACATTGCCGGTTGCCAAATTGCATTATCTCTTATAGTTTCCGAGATATGGACTATCGATAATTTACACCTTAGGCTCTGCTTCTAACTTGGGCCCAAATTGTAAAATGGTCTTATCTATTGGCGATTTCGTTCCAATTCACATTCCAAGTAATATTCGGCATGCTAATTACATTGCCGGTTGCCAAATTGCATTATCTCTTATAGTTTCCGAGATATGGACTATCGATAATTTACACCTTAAGCTCTGCTTCTAACTTGGGCCCAAATTGTAAAATGGTCTTATCTATTGGCGATTTCGTTCCAATTCACATTCCAAGTAATATTCGGCATGCTAATTACATTGCCGGTTGCCAAATTGAATTATCTCTTATAGTTTCCGAGATATGGACTATCGATAATTTACACCTTAGGCTCTGCTTCTAACTTGGGCCCAAATTGTAAAATGGTCTTACCTATTGGCGATTTCGTTCCAATTCACATTCCAAGTAATATTCGGCATGCTAATTACATTGCCGGTTGCCAAATTGCATTATCTCTTATAGTTTCCGAGATATGGACTATCGATAATTTACACCTTAGGCTCTGCTTCTAACTTGGGCCCAAATTGTAAAATGGTCTTATCTATTGGCGATTTCGTTCCAATTCACATTCCAAGTAATATTCGGCATGCTAATTACATTGCCGGTTGCCAAATTGCATTATCTCTTATAGTTTCCGAGATATTGACTATCGATAATTTACACCTTAGGCTCTGCTTCTAACTTGGGCCCAAATTGTAAAATGGTCTTATCTATTGGCGATTTCGTCCCAATTCACATTCCAAGTGATATTCGGCATGCTAATTACATTGCCGGTTGCGAAATTGCATTATCTCTTATAGTTTACGAGATATGGACTATCAATAATATACACCTTAGGCTCTGCTTCTAACTTGGGCCCAAATTGTAAAATGGTCTTATCTATTGGCGATTTCGTTCCAATTCACATTCCAAGTAATATTCGGCATGCTAATTACATTGCCGGTTGCCAAATTGCATTATCTCTTTTAGTTTCCGAGATATGGACTATCGATAATTTACACCTTAGGCTCTGCTTCTAACTTGGGCCCAAATTGTAAAATGGTCTTATCTATTGGCGATTTCGTTCCAATTCACATTCCAAGTAATATTCGGCATGCTAATTACATTGCCGGTTGCCAAATTGCATTATCTCTTATAGTTTCCGAGATATGGACTATCGATAATTTACACCTTAGGCTCTGCTTCTAACTTGGGCCCAAATTGTAAAATGGTCTTATCTATTGGCGATTTCGTTCCAATTCACATTCCAAGTAATATTCGGCATGCTAATTACATTGCCGGTTGCCAAATTGCATTATCTCTTATAGTTTCCGAGATATGGACTATCGATAATTTACACCATAGGCTCTGCTTCTAACTTGGGCCCAAATTGTAAAATGGTCTTATCTATTGGCGATTTCGTTCCAATTCACATTCCAAGTAATATTCGGCATGCTAATTACATTGCCGGTTGCCAAATTGCATTATCACTTATAGTTTCCGAGATATGGACTATCGATAATTTACACCTTAGGCTCTGCTTCTAACTTGGGCCCAAATTGTAAAATGGTCTTATCTATTGGCGATTTCGTTCCAATTCACATTCCAAGTAATATTCGGCATGCTAATTACATTGCCGGTTGCCAAATTGAATTATCTCTTATAGTTTCTGAGATATGGACTATCGATAATTTACACCTTAGGCTCTGCTTCTAACTTGGGCCCAAATTGTAAAATGGTCTTACCTATTGGCGATTTCGTTCCAATTCACATTCCAAGTAATATTCGGCATGCTAATTACATTGCCGGTTGCCAAATTGCATTATCTCTTATAGTTTCCGAGATATGGACTATCGATAATTTACACCTTAGGCTCTGCTTCTAACTTGGGCCCAAATTGTAAAATGGTCTTATCTATTGGCGATTTCGTCCCAATTCACATTCCAAGTGATATTCGGCATGCTAATTACATTGCCGGTTGCGAAATTGCATTATCTCTTATAGTTTCCGAGATATGGACTATCAATAATTTACACCTTAAGCTCTGCTTCTAACTTGGGCCCAAATTGTAAAATGGTCTTATCTATTGGCGATTTCGTTCCAATTCACATTCCAAGTAATATTCGGCATGCTAATTACATTGCCGGTTGCCAAATTGCATTATCTCTTATAGTTTCCGAGATATGGACTATCGATAATTTACACCTTAGGCTCTGCTTCTAACTTGGGCCCAAATTGTAAAATGGTCTTATCTATTGGCGATTTCGTTCCAATTCACATTCCAAATAATATTCGGCATGCTAATTACATTGCCGGTTGCCAAATTGCATTATCTCTTATAGTTTCCGAGATATGGACTATCGATAATTTACACCTTAGGCTCTGCTTCTAACTTGGGCCCAAATTGTAAAATGGTCTTATCTATTGGCGATTTCGTTCCAATTCACATTCCAAGTAATATTCGGCATGCTAATTACATTGCCGGTTGCCAAATTGCATTATCTCTTATAGTTTCCGAGATATGGACTATCGATAATTTACACCTTAGGCTCTGCTTCTAACTTGGGCCCAAATTGTAAAATGGTCTTATCTATTGGCGATTTCGTTCCAATTCACATTCCAAGTAATATTCGGCATGCTAATTACATTGCCGGTTGCCAAATTGAATTATCTCTTATAGTTTCCGAGATATGGACTATCGATAATTTACACCTTAGGCTCTGCTTCTAACTTGGGCCCAAATTGTAAAATGGTCTTACCTATTGGCGATTTCGTTCCAATTCACATTCCAAGTAATATTCGGCATGCTAATTACATTGCCGGTTGCCAAATTGCATTATCTCTTATAGTTTCCGAGATATGGACTATCGATAATTTACACCTTAGGCTCTGCTTCTAACTTGGGCCCAAATTGTAAAATGGTCTTATCTATTGGCGATTTCGTTCCAATTCACATTCCAAGTAATATTCGGCATGCTAATTACATTGCCGGTTGCCAAATTGCATTATCTCTTATAGTTTCCGAGATATGGACTATCGATAATTTACACCTTAGGCTCTGCTTCTAACTTGGGCCCAAATTGTAAAATGGTCTTATCTATTGGCGATTTCGTTCCAATTCACACTCCAAGAAATATTCGGCATGCTAATTACATTGCCGGTTGCGAAATTGCATTATCTCTTATAGTTTCCGAGATATGGACTATCGATAATTTACACCTTAGGCTCTGCTTCTAACTTGGGCCCAAATTGTAAAATGGTCTTCTCTATTGGCGATTTCGTTCCAATTCACATTCCAAGTAATATTCGGCATGCTAATTACATTGCCGGTTGCCAAATTGCATTATCTCTTATAGTTTCCGAGATATGGACTATCGATAATTTACACCTTAGGCTCTGCTTCTAACTTGGGCCCAAATTATAAAATGGTCTTCTCTATTGGCGATTTCGTCCCAATTCACATTCCAAGTAATATTCGGCATGCTAATTACATTGCCGTTTGCGAAATTGCATTATCTCTTATAGTTTCAGAGATATGGACTATCGATAATTTACACCTTAGGATCTGCTTCTAACTTGGGCCCAAATTGTAAAATGGTCTTATCTATTGGCGATTTCGTTCCAATTCACATTCCAAGTAATATTCGGCATGCTAATTACATTGCCGGTTGCCAAATTGCATTAACTCTTATAGTTTCCGAGATATGGACTATCGATAATTTACACCTTAGGCTCTGCTTCTAACTTGGGCCCAAATTGTAAAATGGTCTTATCTATTGGCGATTTCGTTCCAATTCACATTCCAAGTAATATTCGGCATGCTAATTACATTGCCGGTTGCCAAATTGCATTAACTCTTATAGTTTCCGAGATATGGACTATCGATAATTTACACCTTAGGCTCTGCTTCTAACTTGGGCCCAAATTGTAAAATGGTCTTATCTATTGGCGATTTCGTTCCAATTCACATTCCAAGTAATATTCGGCATGCTAATTACATTGCCGGTTGCCAAATTGCATTATCTCTTATAGTTTCCGAGATATGGACTATCGATAATTTACACCTTAGGCTCTGCTTCTAACTTGGGCCCAAATTGTAAAATGGTCTTATCTATTGGCGATTTCGTTCCAATTCACATTCCAAGTAATATTCGGCATGCTAATTACATTGCCGGTTGCCAAATTGCATTATCTCTTATAGTTTCCGAGATATGGACTATCGATAATTTACACCTTAGGCTCTGCTTCTAACTTGGGCCCAAATTGTAAAATGGTCTTATCTATTGGCGATTTCGTTCCAATTCACATTCCAAGTAATATTCGGCATGCTAATTACATTGCCGGTTGCCAAATTGAATTATCTCTTATAGTTTCCGAGATATGGACTATCGATAATTTACACCTTAGGCTCTGCTTCTAACTTGGGCCCAAATTGTAAAATGGTCTTACCTATTGGCGAGTTCGTTCCAATTCACATTCCAAGTAATATTCGGCATGCTAATTACATTGCCGGTTGCCAAATTGCATTATCTCTTATAGTTTCCGAGATATGGACTATCGATAATTTACACCTTAGGCTCTGCTTCTAACTTGGGCCCAAATTGTAAAATGGTCTTATCTATTGGCGATTTCGTTCCAATTCACATTCCAAGTAATATTCGGCATGCTAATTACATTGCCGGTTGCCAAATTGCATTATC
>NW_027473182.1:0-15000 GCF_030347505.1 Rhynchophorus ferrugineus
TCTTGTAAAGCCATTACCGCCGAACTTTGAAAACGTAAATCGGTCTTGAAATCTTGAGCGATTTCGCGAACCAATCGTTGAAAAGGTAATTTCCTAATCAATAATTCGGTGCTCTTTTGATAACGACGAATCTCCCGCAAAGCGACCGTCCCAGGTCGGTAGCGATGTGGTTTCTTAACGCCACCGGTAGCTGGAGCGCTTTTCCTGGCCGCTTTGGTAGCCAATTGTTTCCTAGGAGCTTTACCTCCTGTTGATTTTCGCGCAGTTTGCTTGGTACGAGCCATATTTTTAAAATAGAGGTAATGAGAAAAATTAACAAACGCAAACGACGGCGACCCCTTTCGGACTGATTCGGTCATAAAATCAGAGAGTCCTTTTTATAACATGTTATCTAATCTGATTGGTCCGTTTTGTGCCAGTGGGCGGAACTCAATCCTAAGTCTACAAAACCGGGCTGATTGAATGTAATCGACAACAGTTGTCCGTAGCACTCGTGTTGTGAGCGCGCTACTTATTCGAGATCATTTATTTTTTTTGTATTAGGTTCGATAAAAGATGACCGGCAGAGGTAAAGGTGGTAAAGGTTTGGGAAAAGGAGGAGCCAAGCGGCATCGTAAAGTGCTTCGTGATAATATCCAAGGTATTACGAAGCCCGCCATTAGAAGATTGGCTAGACGAGGCGGCGTAAAACGTATATCTGGTCTGATTTACGAAGAGACCAGAGGTGTTTTAAAAGTGTTTTTGGAAAACGTCATCAGAGATGCCGTTACATATACCGAACACGCCAAAAGAAAAACCGTTACCGCAATGGATGTAGTATACGCCTTGAAACGTCAAGGACGTACATTATACGGGTTTGGAGGTTAAGTCACATTTTATTCGCGAACTAACGTGAAATGTGACCCTCAAAATTAATTTTAGAAAAATTAAACAACGGTTCTTTTCAGAACCACAAATTTATCGATATTTAAAAAACGGAAGCTCTATTAGGATTTAAGGATAATCTTTCAATCATTACAATCATCATAATTTTATTTAAAATAATAATTTAAGTATAACTGGCCCTAATTATTTGAGGGTTTGGATTCCAAAACTCTATACTTAATAAATAGACCGCCCCTTAAATTCATCGTTAATTACATAGATTATATACAAGGCGCGATGTTATAATACGGTTCGATTTTACTAAAGGAGAACCGCTAGAAATAAATCCTTCATATTATTTCGACTTAATTGTTGTTTAATAAAACGATAATTATTGGTATTGGAATGTCTCTTAATTTATCTTACACACCCAAAAAACAATCTTTAAAGTACTTAAACTGTTTATTAGAATATTTTAAATAATTAGTAAGTGCAAGTCATAATATGAGTTTTAATTTTAAGTTCTTTTTTTGTTTTATTATTTTGGTGGTCCTGAAAAGGACCGATAGTTAAAAGGTTTTTGTACGACACAAAAACCCTAAGGCTCATGTAACTTATTTGGTTTTACTATCTGTTTTTTTCGGTAACAATACGGCCTGGATGTTTGGTAGAACGCCGCCCTGGGCTATAGTAACACCGGAGAGGAGTTTGTTCAGTTCTTCGTCATTTCTGATGGCCAATTGTAAATGCCTAGGGATAATCCTTGTTTTCTTGTTGTCTCTAGCGGCGTTACCTGCCAACTCGAGAACTTCGGCCGCCAAATATTCCATTACGGCAGCTAAGTAGACGGGAGCACCGGCCCCTACGCGTTCGGCATAATTTCCTTTCCTAAAAGCCGGTGAATACGGCCAACAGGAAATTGTAATCCCGCTCGGTTGGAACGAGATTTCGCCTTTCCCTTCACTTTTCCACCCTTACCACGTCCAGACATTGTATTGCTAACTTTTTTAAACTAAAAATAACCGAAAAACTAATGGCGACAACGCTCACGTCCTTTCGACAACGAATGAACAACTGGCAGTGAACTGTCCAGCGAATAGCTTTTATTCGGCAACTTCTCAAAACACTAGTACGTTTCCTACTCGACCAATCAGAGCTTTCTACGACATAACGCCAAGAATGGGCGGAGCTTAGAAGTGTAGCGTCATTTATCAAATAATTAAACGACTATAGGTATATTTCGGTTTAGTCTTTTATCTTTTGCTGTATGGGTAGGTCGCGAATCTCATTCGTTTAAAATGCCACCGAAGACAAGCGGTAAAGCGGCAAAAAAGGCTGGAAAAGCCCAGAAAAACATTTCTAAGAGCGATAAGAAAAAGAAGCGTAGGAGGAAGGAAAGCTACGCGATTTACATATACAAAGTTTTAAAGCAGGTTCATCCCGATACGGGTATTTCCAGCAAGGCCATGTCGATTATGAATTCTTTCGTGAACGATATATTCGAAAGGATAGCCGCCGAAGCGTCGCGCCTCGCCCATTACAATAAAAGATCGACCATCACGAGCAGAGAAATCCAAACCGCCGTTAGGTTATTGTTACCCGGTGAATTGGCTAAGCATGCCGTTAGCGAAGGTACCAAAGCTGTCACTAAATATACCAGTTCTAAGTAAACGAAATATATTATTTTGAAGGTGATCATAATAATATGAAGGGTGGAAAACGGCTCTTTTCAGAGCCCCAAAATGTTTAAAGAAGAAAAAAAGAAATAAACTATTGTTAAGAAGATAGGATATATACGAAGTCAAATAAATTAAAATATAGTAATCGTTCATAAAAATGTTAAAATATCCAGAAAAAAATATTTTATTTTATATATTCATTCCTTTACGGTAACATAATAACAGTATATGTGATACCCCTTTCTTATCGTGATATAAACTTCAAGTCAATCCAGCAGGTGTTCACACCTTATTACTAAGGATTCCTCAATATTCACAATATATTTGTGAGCATAATATTCTAAATTCAATTCACAAATATTATAACTAAAGCGTCATATAAACGGAAAAAATATCAATGTCTCTTTTTTCTAATAGAAGTTGGTGGTTCTGAGAAGAACCTTTTTTTTTCATATAAATACAAAAAACGACCTTAATATAGGACAGCCGTAGCATTTATGCACGTTCGCCTCTAATGCGTCTGGCTAATTGAATGTCCTTAGGCATGATAGTTACTCGTTTAGCATGGATCGCACACAAATTGGTGTCTTCAAAGAGACCAACCAAATAGGCCTCGCTAGCTTCTTGCAAAGCCATCACTGCCGAACTTTGGAAACGTAAATCGGTCTTGAAATCCTGAGCGATTTCGCGAACCAATCGTTGGAAAGGCAATTTCCTAATCAATAATTCGGTACTCTTCTGATAGCGTCGGATTTCTCTTAGAGCGACCGTACCGGGTCTGTAACGATGCGGTTTTTTAACACCACCGGTAGCGGGAGCGCTTTTCCTGGCTGCTTTAGTAGCCAATTGTTTTCTGGGAGCCTTACCTCCGGTTGATTTTCGAGCAGTTTGCTTGGTACGAGCCATCGTCTAAACGGGTCTGACTTCAAACGTGTAGGAAGAATTACAAGCGCAAGCACCAACGAACTTTTGGAAACTGATCGAAGGTGTCAAAGAAATCTCCCTTTTTAATAATGTGTGAAGATATTCTGATTGGTCCGGCTAGCATCTGTGGGCGGGACCCGATTCGAACTCAACAAAACCCATGGTAGGATTTGAAATTGAAATAGTTACCCGTAGTATTCGAGGTGTACGCTGCACAATTCGATTATAAATTTGCTTTCTTTTAATACTAAATTGAATAAATCATGACGGGCAGAGGTAAAGGTGGTAAAGGTTTGGGAAAAGGAGGCGCTAAGCGGCATCGTAAAGTGCTTCGTGATAATATCCAAGGTATTACGAAACCCGCCATCAGAAGATTGGCTAGGCGGGGTGGAGTTAAACGTATATCCGGTCTAATTTATGAAGAAACCAGAGGTGTATTAAAAGTATTTTTGGAAAACGTTATCAGAGACGCCGTCACTTATACCGAACACGCCAAAAGGAAAACCGTTACTGCCATGGATGTAGTATACGCCCTCAAACGCCAAGGACGAACCCTATACGGATTTGGCGGTTAAATAAAGTATTATATATGCTGACCAATTAAAACAGAACAACGTATCTATTCAACTAAAGAAAACAACGGTTCTTTTCAGAGCCACAAATTTACTAGCATAAAAAAAGAAATTTATTATTCGAAAATGGACTAAGATGACGTTAAATTTTATTAAATATCTGCTCCTTTCATCTAAGATTTACTTGTAAAGTAACAAATATACTGCATTATAATAGACGATCGTAATATAAAAAGATAGATAAAGTTTAAAATAAGATTTCATAATAAATGTTAGGTTAATGACAAGAATGTAAATGATGGTGAACAATCGAATACCGAATCTTCGTTGAAGCTTTAATATAGTTTTCCTTTAGAGAGAAAATACTCCGAGATAAACTTCGCGTCGATGAGCTTGGAGAATCCTTAAGATTTCAAAGAAGGTACGGTAGTTCTACGCACGTATGTATGGAGATCGCGTTCCATGTATTTATTGACTTTAGATAACTATTTATGAAAACAGATTTCAACTAAAGAAGCAAAATATACTATAATATATATGAGCATTGTATCGATACAGAAGGGTTTGACACGATATTCTTATAGACGTCTCGATATCGTTGCTCACCCGATACGTTCGATTGTAACCCAGAGTTCGGATGGTGTTAAGAAACCGTTAAATAAGAAGTATATTAGTATAGGATCGGTTAATTTTCATGTCATTGTTTTCTTACAGTTAATTCGACAACGGTACGTTTCGATATAGATTCGTTTTGGACAACGAACAATCTGTACCGCATCAATTAGGAATAATATGTCTCGTTTCTCCAATAATAGCATTAGATCTGTACGGAATTGCATTTATATCAAAAGACGATATATCGGGGGACGTAGATTTGAAAAGATATATTTTCATAGTTATAACCGAAAGTCTATAACTCGAATGTAAATTGGTAGTTTCGACGGAATCGAGAGCAACGCTTGATTTTGTGCTTCCTTCTAAGACGATAGTCAACGTAAAATTTATTGGTAAAGTTTGCTACTTCTACTACGTTTTATCTTTTAACGCCTCGAACATAAATCGTATGATATTCTAAAGGATTTATGTATTTAATATGAGAAATAAGTAAACGGTTCCAAGCTCGATGAACGTTTCGACGAAGCCGGAATATGGAACGTCGTTCGCGCTCGACCGTTCAGTCCTCCGTTCGGCTCATATCATATAGGGTACGCATTAAATGAGAGCGACCGCCAGACAGTTAAAATACGCGAACGAGAAGCATACGCACGTACGTAACTTTGTCAAACGAATCGTGATTAGAACGTTCTTATAAGAAAATTAAGAAATTATATCAGAATGTCGGACGTCGATATTAGCGGACAAGCGGTTTCTCCTTCGTCGAATCAAGGGAGTGGAGGAAATTCCGCCGCCGTTGTTAACGCATCGTCAACAGGCACACCGGCCGGGTCGAATTCATCTTCGGTGTCGGCTACGGGAGCCGCATCAGCTACAGCCGGTAGCGCAGGTTCGTCTGCAGGAGGGAAGAAAGAAAAATCCACTTCGAGCAAGGCGAAGAGTTCTAAATCGAAAGTTAGTCATCCTCCGATCGCTGATATGGTAACGAGTGCAATTAAAGGATTGAAAGAGAAAGGCGGAACTTCCTTCAGAGCTATTAAAAAATACATAGCGGCCAATTACAAAGTGGATGCTGACAAATTATCGCCCTTTATAAAGAAATATATAAAGACGTGGATCGCTTCGGGTGTTTTGGTACAAACGAAGGGCAAAGGAGCTTCCGGATCATTTAAATTAGCGGCTTCGGCACGTAAAGCAGGAGGTACGACAGCCGCAGGTACGAAGAAAAGAAAAACGGCCACTGCCAAAACCGGACAGAAAAATAAACGAAAACCAGTAGGAGGTGCCGCGACAGCTACGACAGCCGGTGGTAAAAAAGCGTCTGCCAAAAAAACCTCAGAGAAAACGGAAAAAAAGACGACCGCCGCCTCCGCCTCAACTAAGAAAACCACAGCTAAAAGTAAGAAAGGTGAATCTGCAACTTTGGCCGAGAAAAAAGCTTCTGCCAAAAAAGCCGTCGAAAAGAAAACAGGAAAGAAATCTACCGCCGCCACGACTACGTCCGCTTCCAATGCCGCCGCTAATAGTTCATCTTCGAAAGCAGCAAAAAGCAACACGGCCGCAAGATCCCCGAAATCGCCTTCCAAAGCGAAAAAATCTAATAAAGCCGGACCTACGAAAAAGCCCAAGGCGCCTAAACCGAAAAGTGCTAAGACGACGACCTCAACTGTTCGTGTTGCCGCTGGTGAAGGTGCGAAAACTAAAAAACCAGTATCACCAAAGAAAAAGAAATAAAACTATTTCTACTACGTATGACGATATATTAAACAGGCGACACATTTCATCGTCAGATCAAGAAGACACGGAGTTGAAAATTACAAATATCCCGACACTCCTGGACGTGCTACGACTTCCCTAAAAAATACGTTCGTCCAAGACCGTATTTTTTTAATAGAAAAAAAAACGGTTCTTTTCAGAACCACAATATAACTTTATAAAAGAAAGAATATTTATATAATTTATTTATTATCTTATTATTACTTAAATGATTATTTTCTAGATAGAGCCGTAACTAATTAGGGAACCGATCGATCGATACTCTAAAACAGTAATAAAGGAATATTCAGTACAGATCAGATTATTTATAAATTTTCTAGTTAATATTTATTCTTTAATAAGAACGCGTATTCTAACTTCTTTTTTATACGATTTTGTTGGCCCTGAAAAGGACCGATATTAAAGGGCGTATGCAAAACTTTAAACGGTTTGCGTTATCTATTTGGTTTTGCTGTCTGTCTTTTTAGGCAATAATACTGCTTGAATGTTAGGCAAGACGCCGCCCTGGGCAATAGTAACGCCAGATAACAGTTTATTCAATTCCTCGTCGTTTCTGATGGCCAATTGTAAATGCCTAGGGATAATCCTTGTTTTCTTGTTGTCTCTAGCGGCGTTACCCGCCAACTCGAGAACTTCGGCCGCCAGATATTCCATTACGGCAGCTAAGTAAACGGGAGCACCGGCCCCTACGCGTTCGGCATAATTTCCTTTCCTTAGAAGTCGGTGAATACGACCGACAGGAAATTGTAATCCCGCACGATTGGAACGAGACTTCGCCTTTCCCTTCACTTTTCCGCCTTTACCACGTCCGGACATGTTAATCTCGATCGTTGTTAGATACTGCTCACCTTTAAATCAAAAACGGTACTGGAAATTTCTTACAGATCGGCCTGGAATTTTGTCCGCGAGCCAAACTCGTTATATCATACGCGACCAATCAGACTCTAACTCGGGCTATGGGCGGGGCTTAGAAGTGTTCCTTCGAATGTTATAAGTTCTAGAATTAAAGGCATTTTTTTAGTTAAGTACTCTTTGAGGTACGTGAGACGTCGGGATTTTTATTTCGAAATGCCACCGAAGACAAGCGGTAAGGCGGCCAAGAAAGCCGGAAAAGCCCAGAAAAATATCTCTAAGAGCGACAAGAAAAAGAAGCGCAGGAGGAAGGAAAGCTATGCGATTTACATATACAAAGTTTTAAAGCAGGTTCATCCCGATACGGGTATCTCCAGCAAGGCCATGTCGATCATGAATTCTTTCGTGAACGATATATTCGAAAGGATAGCCGCCGAAGCGTCGCGTCTCGCCCATTACAATAAGAGATCAACGATCACGAGCAGAGAAATCCAAACCGCCGTTAGGTTATTGTTACCCGGTGAGTTGGCTAAGCACGCCGTTAGCGAAGGTACCAAAGCAGTCACCAAATATACCAGTTCTAAGTAAATTAATTCACATACCTATGTGTGTTTCAATATACTACTTACCTGCAAAATCGGTTCTTTTCAGAACCACAATTGGATATACATTTTAAAAAATGAAATGTTAAACAGTAGCTGACATTTTATAAAAACAGAATTTTCAGATATATATATATATATTGTAGTTATTGTATTGAATTATATTATATCATTATAATCTGTTATATAGTAAGTATATAGAATAAGTTTTGTAAAAATGGTACGGCCCGAGATTGTTATTTAAAAATAAGGTAAAGTATTTCTGGAGTGACTTCGAAAATATGTGTATTCATTTTTATTACGTTTATGACTATATGATAATTAATTTATTTTTCCTAACTGTGGCTAATTGTGGATTGTGGCTAATTTCTACACGATAAGTATTAATCACGGGAACGTCTCGAAATGAACAAATAGGAACTGTAATTAATCAAGAATTTAGAATGGAACTATCGTCCTAATATAATGAGGATCGTCAAAGAGAAGATACTTTTTTTTTCGTTTACTAGGTTGACCTTGCTTGGGGACAGTGGAACTCAGTGGAAAATCGCTGATGGTGGGTGAGGAGGATAGGCCTGTGGTCAGAATCGATATCTTGGAGTACTTGCAGGTCAGAGGCTTGATTCGAATTTTGATAGATAAAAAAGTCAATTATTGTCGGTCGATTGGAGGAGTAGTGAGTTGGTTCGCTTGGAGCAATAAGCCCAAGTTCCAACTCATCTATTATCCCGGCCGATAGTAATTCTTCCAATAGCTGTGTGGTTGATGGCGTTGAAAATGGCCTGAAAATCTCCTTGGTCATCTGAATATGTTCCGAAGAGTATTTCGCCAATGGAGATCGGGTTCGTGTTCTAGTGGAATCCAGACCAGCCAGACGACTGTTATCTTGAGTTCCCCGTACATGAGTGGGGGGAGGAATTGGTCTTTTGGGTTTGGTTGTTTTTGGAGTAGGTCGGCACTTGCATCCCGAGTAATTTGCGGTGTATGGTTCTCAACAGTTGGTGCATTTCGGCGGGGAATTTCTGTCTTTGGGACTTGACGTAGGCCGGAGTGGCTTTACAGTTGGCCGATGAATGACCGTAGAATTGGCAGTTAAAACGTTGAACGCGCCTGCCGTTGCCGCGCTGGGCTTGGACTTTTACCACCTGATTCATTAGGCGGTCGACCGCGAAGATACGGCGTTCCTCTCGAGGAACCGACCAACATGGATTGGATTGAAACCGAGCTTCATGAGCGCGGTTCGGACTTCGAGTTACCATTACGTCGAGAGAGAAATATAATATATTAGCTGACCCCGCAGACACTCCGTACCCTGTACTCAATGGATAAATAAAGGATTCATTCTATCAAATTCTTCGTTCAAATCACTTTCGAATCATCCTTAGGAACATTCTGATATCGGAAAACCTTATCCGTAGTCGATAAACGATATCTAACGGATGAATTATAGAAAATGGCCAATAAGCGGCAAATATCCGATCGTAAGGGTGCACCATCGTTTCGGCGAATCATTCTTTTGGAATCTTACGTTCTACAAGCAAAACATTTATTCATAGGTATATACCGATAATAACGAACGGGCCGACGTAACAACCTAAAATGTCCTGAAATACGTGAGAACAGTTTTACTCCGATCGCCGTATCGATATGTGACAGTATCCATCCTATGAAGGATCTTTACATTCTACTAGCATAATTTTATGGATCGGAATTTTCCGACTTTTAAAGAACGTGATCGGCAGTCTAGAAACGGCCTGAGGACGTATTAACACGAGAGGTTAAAATTATTGCTTTAGAAGTTCACGTTGTCTAAAGCTAAAGTTTATTCATCGGAACATTCCGATAATAACGAGAACGGGCAGACGTAAAAACGAAAAATTTGCGCAACGTCCGTATAAACGATCTGTTCTAAAACACCCATACATTTCCGATAGCTGGCGAGAGACCCGCGCTTAAATCGTGTGCGCTTCTACGTGGGGCGATACGAGAGACGGATACGACGGGTCGGGTCGACCGGCGCTGTGACACTTTTACCGAGTGGCTTTTGATCAGCGAAGGTGGTATTACATATTATATGTTAATATATAAGATCCGAACCGTATTTTTTTATTTATCTAAATAAAAAGCGTATTTCGTCGTGTTATTATATATTCGTAACGCTCTCGCGATTTTGTATCGTCGTTTCGTTGTTCTTCCTGGTCGGTTTTTTTCGATATATCGGGAAGCGTACGACGACGACGACGGTATCACTGCGAGATCGCGAATTCGGCGGGAACATTCGGCTTCGTTAGAAGAAGATGATCCACGATTCATATGCGATTGGAATTATTATTTTTATGGACGTATCGGTTTTTCATCGGAACGTTCATAAAACAGCAACACATTTTGCGATAGCTCTCTGCTCTCCGAGCGAGAATAAAATAAAAAATCACGAAACGTTTCTCGTACGAGGTTTCCTTGTCGCTTTATATATTTCTATCTAGCGAAGGGTTCGGAGAGAATGTTTTTCGAGGTCTTATAAACGCCGAACGATATTTTGCGGCATCCAATTTTCGACGTAGTCGACGATCGTCGTCGATAATCGAGATAATTGGGTGCCTAGTCGATCGGTTGTGTATAAAAAAAACAAAAGATGTGTCTAAGATGATGATATCGTTTTGTTTTATTAGACAACTAATATTAAAATGTAAGAGCGTGGCGCCTCGGACCGGTTTTTCCGTCGTCTAGGCGCGCTATCATGCACCTCCTTTTTATTAGTCGTCGATATATATTATATATCGTCGTCTTACGCACACGTTTCTTTATAAGTCAAACTTATAAAATAAACTGTGTCTGTATTTGTTTTATCTGCTTCGTGTCGATAAAATAATAAGAACAGTTCCCTGGTTGATCCTGCCAGTAGTCATATGCTTGTCTCAAAGATTAAGCCATGCATGTCTCAGTACATACCGAATTAAGGTGAAACCGCGAAAGGCTCATTAAATCAGTTATGGTTCCTTAGATCGTACCCACAATTACTTGGATAACTGTGGTAATTCTAGAGCTAATACATGCAAACAGAGCTCCGACCAGAGATGGAAGGAGTGCTTTTATTAGATCAAAACCAATCGGTTTCGGGTTCGCGCTCGTCATCGTACAACTTGGTGACTCTGAATAACTTTAAGCTGATCGCACGGTCTCGCACCGGCGACACATCTTTCAAATGTCTGCCTTATCAACTGTCGATGGTAGGTTCTGCGCCTACCATGGTCGTAACGGGTAACGGGGAATCAGGGTTCGATTCCGGAGAGGGAGCCTGAGAAACGGCTACCACATCCAAGGAAGGCAGCAGGCGCGCAAATTACCCACTCCCGGCACGGGGAGGTAGTGACGAAAAATAACGATACGGGACTCATCCGAGGCCCCGTAATCGGAATGAGTACACTCTAAACCCTTTAACGAGGATCAATTGGAGGGCCAGTCTGGTGCCAGCAGCCGCGGTAATTCCAGCTCCAATAGCGTATATTAAAGTTGTTGCGGTTAAAAAGCTCGTAGTCGAATTTGTGTCTCGCGCCGCCGGTTCATCGTTCGCGGTGTTAACTGGCGTGTTTTTCGCGAGACGTCCTGCCGGTGGGCTTAGTCGTGTCGCGTCGCCGTCGCGCGTGCGTTTCGGCGTGCGTGTTGTGCGCGTCGTGGTTACGACGGCCCAACTCAATCCTGCCGCGGTGCTCTTTACTGAGTGTCGAGGTGGGCCGGCACGTTTACTTTGAACAAATTAGAGTGCTCAAAGCAGGCTAAAATTTCGCCTGAATACTGTATGCATGGAATAATGGAATAGGACCTCGGTTCTATTTTGTTGGTTTTCGGAACCCCGAGGTAATGATTAATAGGAACGGATGGGGGCATTCGTATTGCGACGTTAGAGGTGAAATTCTTGGATCGTCGCAAGACGAACAGAAGCGAAAGCATTTGCCAAAAACGCTTTCATTGATCAAGAACGAAAGTTAGAGGTTCGAAGGCGATCAGATACCGCCCTAGTTCTAACCTTAAACGATGCCAGCTAGCGATCCGTCGACGTTCCCTAATATGACTCGACGGGCAGCTTCCGGGAAACCAAAGCTTTTGGGTTCCGGGGGAAGTATGGTTGCAAAGCTGAAACTTAAAGGAATTGACGGAAGGGCACCACCAGGAGTGGAGCCTGCGGCTTAATTTGACTCAACACGGGAAACCTCACCAGGCCCGGACACCGGAAGGATTGACAGATTGAGAGCTCTTTCTTGATTCGGTGGGTGGTGGTGCATGGCCGTTCTTAGTTGGTGGAGCGATTTGTCTGGTTAATTCCGATAACGAACGAGACTCTAGCCTGCTAACTAGGCGCTTTTTGACATCCTAAAGGCCCGCCGGCCGCGTTGCTTTCGGGTTTCGCGGTTCGTGCGCGGTTTTTACTGTCGGCGTACAAACTATTCTTCTTAGAGGGACAGGCGGCTTCTAGCCGCACGAGATTGAGCAATAACAGGTCTGTGATGCCCTTAGATGTTCTGGGCCGCACGCGCGCTACACTGAAGGAATCAGCGTGTCTTCCCTGGCCGAGCGGCCCGGGTAACCCGCTGAACCTCCTTCGTGCTAGGGATTGGGGCTTGCAATTGTTCCCCATGAACGAGGAATTCCCAGTAAGCGCGAGTCATAAGCTCGCGTTGATTACGTCCCTGCCCTTTGTACACACCGCCCGTCGCTACTACCGATTGAATGATTTAGTGAGGTCTTCGGATCGACACGCGATGGCGTTTCGGCGTCGTCGATGTGTAGGAAAAGATGACCAAACTTGATCATTTAGAGGAAGTAAAAGTCGTAACAAGGTTTCCGTAGGTGAACCTGCGGAAGGATCATTACAGTGTGTTGTTATGCCTATATATATATAATAGGTAAACGTACAAGTCTGTAAAAATCATTGTCGAACGTTAAAGAGCCATCTACGAAGTTCGGAAGTTCCGATCGAATTTCGACGTCGTCAACGTAGCTGTTTTCGGGTACCTATAATATATGGTTTTAAAAGATGTACGCCCGAAAGCGGAGATATATACGATGAAGATGTTGTTATATAGGACGACGAGTAATAATCGTCGGCCTACGACGGATTTCGTTATAAATGGACAAATCGAGCGCAAAATAAAACGATTTTGCCAATTATATTTCTAATCGACGTTTCGATCCTCATATCGACGAACATATACGATGATCGGTAATGTGATTAGTTTACGAAAATCTTATCACCCTTCGTTTGTTTCATTCCAAAAGGGTGAGATTTAGTTTACGAAAATATTGCCAAACTATGATCAGCGTATGCTCTTTTGTTGTCGTACGAGGTGAGACGACGAAAATTTACAACGAACGTCACCATTTCGAGTAGTCTGTCTCCGCTCCTCTCGTTGTGTGTAGTGGAGAAGACGAAAATAAACCGTAAGAGCGTTTTAAAGTCGACGGCGGCTGCGAAAGGGGCGCAAGCGCTGTCTATGACGTGAGCGCGCGTCGTCGTCGTCGTCGTCGTCTTATAATAGAAACGTTTCGATATGCGTTTAAAACCTAACTTAAAAAAAGATTACCCTAAACGGTGGATCACTTGGCTCGTGGGTCGATGAAGAACGCAGCTAATTGCGCGTCAACTTGTGAACTGCAGGACACATGAACATCGACATTTCGAACGCACATTGCGGTCCTGGGATCTCATACCCGGACCACTCCTGGCTGAGGGTCGTATCTCATTTCAAGACTGCTCGGATTTTCTTTGATCTTCGCGATCGACGAGAAATGTCTGAGCGTGCTGAGCGTATAAGCGCGATTCGATCGCGACGTTCTAAAACGTGACAGCGGACCCGTACGTGTGACCTAACTCTCTCGTACGGGTCGTACGAATATGAAAGGGATGAGACGTGTTTAAAACGGTCGTTCGCACGTTTTTGTGATAAACGTAGCGCGCACCATTAATACGATCGTCGTATCCGATAAAATTAGTTTTTAATCGACGTCGGATCGTAGGTGCGTTGTCTCTCGAATACGAGGGAGAAAACACCGTTTTTCGACGGCGCGTCTTTTCCATTCTAAACTTTTATATTTCGTATTGGCTCCTAATCTTCATTATTATGATGATTACGAGCGCCACGCATATTAAACTAGCGACCTCAGAGCAGGTGAGACTACCCGCTGAATTTAAGCATATTACTAAGCGGAGGAAAAGAAACTAACTAGGATTCCCTTAGTAGCTGCGAGCGAACAGGGATTAGCCCAGCACCGAATCCCGCGACCGACATCGGGCGCCGGGAAATGTGGTGTTCGGGAGGGTCCATTATCTCGACGTTACGTCGCGCGTCCAAGTCCATCTTGAACGGGGCAACAGCCCATAGAGGGTGCCAGGCCCGTAGCGACCGTGACTGACGGCGAGAGGATCTCTCCTTAGAGTCGGGTTGCTTGAGAGTGCAGCCCTAAGCGGGTGGTAAACTCCATCTAAGGCTAAATATAACCACGAGACCGATAGCGAACAAGTACCGTGAGGGAAAGTTGAAAAGCACTTTGAAGAGAGAGTTCAAGAGTACGTGAAACCGTTTAGGGGTAAACCTGAGAAACCCGAAAGGTCGAAGGGAGAAATTCATTCGCGGCTCGTAGTAGGCGGCGTGCGATCGCGTGACACGTGACGTTTCGGCGTTGCGCGCGCCTTTCGTACGTCGATCCGGCGACGAACGCGTGCACTTTTCTCCTTGTAGGACGTCGCGATCCGTTGGGCGTCGGCTTAAGGCTCGAGGTGGAGACCGTAGACTGCGGTTCGCGCCGTTTTCGTTTACGGACCCTCGTGTTCGCGGTCGACTCGCTCGACGGTATACCGAATGGTTTAAGGCCGCTACTCGTTAGCGTTCGGCTCGTCGCAAGCGCGTCAGATGCACGTCGGTAATCGGACCCGGTGCCGTTTCCGACCTCTGATGACTGTTGGCGACGAGGTTCTCGAACAGACCTAGACCGATCGGCGACGCTATAGCTTTGGGTACTTTCAGGACCCGTCTTGAAACACGGACCAAGGAGTCTAGCATGTGCGCGAGTCATTGGGAATCACTAAACCTAAAGGCGTAATGAAAGTGAAAGTTCGTCTCG
>NW_027473182.1:20000-41989 GCF_030347505.1 Rhynchophorus ferrugineus
TTCGTTCTTGGGAACATTTTCCGTACATAAATATATCGCATTGATATACATCGATGATACATTTATGTATGCTTGTATAAATAACAAAGGCGAATAGAGAGGATGTCAATCCTTTCTATTCGCCTTTTTATTTGTCTAAATTCGTTCTTGGGAACATTTTCCGTACATAAATATATCGCATTGATATACATCGATGATACATTTATGTATGCTTGTATAAATAACAAAGGCGAATAGAGAGGATGTCAATCTTTTCTATTCGCCTTTTTATTTGTCTAAATTCGTTCTTGGGAACATTTTCCGTACAAAAATATATCGCATTGATATACATCGACGATGCATTTATGTATGCCTGTATAAATAACAAAGGCGAATAGAGAGGATGTCAATATTTTCTATTCGCCTTTTTATTTGTCTAAATTCGTTCTTGGGAACATTTTCCGTACATAAATATATCGCATTGATATACATCGACGATGCATTTATGTATGCCTGTATAAATAACAAAGGCGAATAGAGAGGATGTCAATCTTTTCTATTCGCCTTTTTATTTGTCTAAATTCGTTCTTGGGAACATTTTCCGTACATAAGTATATTGCATATAATATGCGTATGTATATAAAGACAAATACAAGGGATGTAAATCTCTTTTATTTTGCTAAATTCGTTTTACAGAACGTTGTGTAAACTTAAGGATATCATTCATCTTAACCGATAAGCACCTAGCCTATACTCTTTTTGTATTCTATTATCATGTTTGGAAACATTTTCTTACGATTTCCAGAATTAAATTCACTATTTTAATTCGGAACATTGTCTTAAATGTACGTTCAGTTCGAAGACGAACCACAAGATACGTTTATAAGTTATACCTTATGAGACTATTAAATATACAGTTTTCAGACCTAATGCGATGAACTATCAAAAAACAATTAAAAAACATCGCCCCGTGCGGAAATTGAATTGGAGACTAATTCCATTCATCTGAATTCGATCATTACCCGCATTGTACTTCTAGAGCCCGTTCGGTCCGATGGCGAATAAAATCCGCGTTTCAGTATATCATATGCGGTTAAACGGTGAGGCCAGTTACAACTGCATTAAAACCTCCGATGTATACCTGAATATAGCGGGAGGACGCCCGCATAATTTGACGAACCTTCAAGTGCACCTACTTATGAGGGACCATATAATACCAATTCGACATGACGAGAATTCAGAGCCAAATCGATATCACATGGCAACTATATTTGGTTCTAATGAAATGAAGGATCAACGAACATGAAGACATGCTCATCAATCACAGATACATGGAATTCTGTATCGTCGCAACCGATAATACGTACAACCTTCGATTGGAATGAATTAATCAAAAAAATTGGACGAAAATAGTTTAGACATTCAGAAAACTGACAATTAGGTAAAACTGTAAAACCTGCTTTAAATAGAAACCACATTAATCAAAAAAGGTCATGCATTGTAATACGATTAGTTACGAAAGTAGCCTAACCTTTGGACCATTTTGAATTTTAACTTATCGAGATATCGTTCGCGGGTAAACGGCGGGACTAACTACCACCGCCTTGACAACCGCAGCCTATGCCCGAACAAATCAGGAAGGCGCGTGCATGGATTAACGAGATTCCCACTGTCCTTATCTAAAATTTTACGCAATACTGCCGCGACGGAACCGAACAGGCGCTCGGAGACCCGTACGTGAACCGTCCCCGATACTTACGCAGGAAAGACCAGCTCGGAGCTTTAACAAGCACCAGAGCCATAGACAGATAGTCTACATTTCAAAATGTCCATATACTTACGCAGGAAAGACCAGCTCAGCAGATCGCGTTCGGATCCGTTCAGAGAAGGATCGAGATGCCGAGCGCGGGTAAACGGCGGGACTAACTACCACCGCCTTGACAACCGCAGCCTATGCCCGAACATATCAGGAAGGCGCGTGCATGGATTAACGAGATTCCCACTGTCCTTATCTAAAATTTTACGCAATACTGCCGCGACGGAACCGAACAGGCGCTCGGAGACCCGTACGTGAACCGTTCCCGATACTTACGCAGGAAAGACCAGCTCGGAGCTTTAACAAGCACCAGAGCCATAGACAGATAGTCTACATTTCAAAATGTCCATATACTTACGCAGGAAAGACCAGCTCAGCAGATCGCGTTCGGATCCGTTCAGAGAAGGATCGAGATGCCGAGCGCGGGTAAACGGCGGGACTAACTACCACCAACTTGACAACCGCAGCCTATGCCCGAACATATCAGGAAGGCGCGTGCATGGATTAACGAGATTCCCACTGTCCTTATCTAAAATTTTACGCAATACGGCCGCGACGGAACCGAACAGGCGCTCGGAGACCCGTACGTGAACCGTCCCCGATACTTACGCAGGAAAGACCAGCTCGGAGCTTTAACAAGCACCAGAGCCATAGACAGATAGTCTACATTTCAAAATGTCCATATACTTACGCAGGAAAGACCAGCTCAGACCTTTAACAAGCACCAGAGCCATAGACTCATGGTCTACATTTCAAAATGTCCCTAACTAAGATCGCGTTCGGATCCGTTCAGAGAAGGATCGAGATGCCGAGCGCGGGTAAACGGCGGGACTAACTACCACCACCTTGACAACCGCAGCCTATGCCCGAACATATCAGGAAGGCGCGTGCATGGATTAACGAGATTCCCACTGTCCTTATCTAAAATTTTACGCAATACGGCCGCGACGGAACCGAACAGGCGCTCGGAGACCCGTACGTGAACCGTCCCCGATACTTACGCAGGAAAGACCAGCTCGGAGCTTTAACAAGCACCAGAGCCATAGACAGATAGTCTACATTTCAAAATGTCCATATACTTACGCAGGAAAGACCAGCTCAGCAGATCGCGTTCGGATCCGTTCAGAGAAGGATCGAGATGCCGAGCGCGGGTAAACGGCGGGACTAACTACCACCACCTTGACAACCGCAGCCTATGCCCGAACATATCAGGAAGGCGCGTGCATGGATTAACGAGATTCCCACTGTCCTTATCTAAAATTTTACGCAATACGGCCGCGACGGAACCGAACAGGCGCTCGGAGACCCGTACGTGAACCGTCCCCGATACTTACGCAGGAAAGACCAGCTCGGAGCTTTAACAAGCACCAGAGCCATAGACAGATAGTCTACATTTCAAAATGTCCATATACTTACGCAGGAAAGACCAGCTCAGCAGATCGCGTTCGGATCCGTTCAGAGAAGGATCGAGATGCCGAGCGCGGGTAAACGGCGGGACTAACTACCACCACCTTGACAACCGCAGCCTATGCCCGAACATATCAGGAAGGCGCGTGCATGGATTAACGAGATTCCCACTGTCCTTATCTAAAATTTTACGCAATACGGCCGCGACGGAACCGAACAGGCGCTCGGAGACCCGTACGTGAACCGTCCCCGATACTTACGCAGGAAAGACCAGCTCGGAGCTTTAACAAGCACCAGAGCCATAGACAGATAGTCTACATTTCAAAATGTCCATATACTTACGCAGGAAAGACCAGCTCAGACCTTTAACAAGCACCAGAGCCATAGACTCATGGTCTACATTTCAAAATGTCCCTAACTAAGATCGCGTTCGGATCCGTTCAGAGAAGGATCGAGATGCCGAGCGCGGGTAAACGGCGGGACTAACTACCACCACCTTGACAACCGCAGCCTATGCCCGAACATATCAGGAAGGCGCGTGCATGGATTAACGAGATTCCCACTGTCCTTATCTAAAATTTTACGTAATACGGCCGCGACGGAACCGAACAGGCGCTCGGAGACCCGTACGTGAACCGTCCCCGATACTTACGCAGGAAAGACCAGCTCGGAGCTTTAACAAGCACCAGAGCCATAGACAGATAGTCTACATTTCAAAATGTCCATATACTTACGCAGGAAAGACCAGCTCAGACCTTTAACAAGCACCTGAGCCATAGACTCATGGTCTACATTTCAAAATGTCCCTAACTAAGATCGCGTTCGGATCCGTTCAGAGAAGGATCGAGATGCCGAGCGCGGGTAAACGGCGGGACTAACTACCACCACCTTGACAACCGCAGCCTATGCCCGAACATATCAGGAAGGCGCGTGCATGGATTAACGAGATTCCCACTGTCCTTATCTAAAATTTTACGCAATACGGCCGCGACGGAACCGAACAGGCGCTCGGAGACCCGTACGTGAACCGTCCCCGATACTTACGCAGGAAAGACCAGCTCGGAGCTTTAACAAGCACCAGAGCCATAGACAGATAGTCTACATTTCAAAATGTCCATATACTTACGTAGGAAAGACCAGCTCAGACCTTTAACAAGCACCAGAGCCATAGACTCATGGTCTACAATTCAAAATGTCCCTAACTAAGATCGCGTTCGGATCCGTTCAGAGAAGGATCGAGATGCCGAGCGCGGGTAAACGGCGGGACTAACTACCACCACCTTGACAACCGCAGCCTATGCCCGAACATATCAGGAAGGCGCGTGCATGGATTAACGAGATTCCCACTGTCCTTATCTAAAATTTTACGCAATACTGCCGCGACGGAACCGAACAGGCGCTCGGAGACCCGTACGTGAACCGTTCCCGATACTTACGCAGGAAAGACCAGCTCGGAGCTTTAACAAGCACCAGAGCCATAGACAGATAGTCTACATTTCAAAATGTCCATATACTTACGCAGGAAAGACCAGCTCAGACCTTTAACAAGCACCAGAGCCATAGACTCATGGTCTACATTTCAAAATGTCCCTAACTAAGATCGCGTTCGGATCCGTTCAGAGAAGGATCGAGATGCCGAGCGCGGGTAAACGGCGGGACTAACTACCACCACCTTGACAACCGCAGCCTATGCCCGAACATATCAGGAAGGCGCGTGCATGGATTAACGAGATTCCCACTGTCCTTATCTAAAATTTTACGCAATACGGCCGCGACGGAACCGAACAGGCGCTCGGAGACCCGTACGTGAACCGTCCCCGATACTTACGCAGGAAAGACCAGCTCGGAGCTTTAACAAGCACCAGAGCCATAGACAGATAGTCTACATTTCAAAATGTCCATATACTTACGTAGGAAAGACCAGCTCAGACCTTTAACAAGCACCAGAGCCATAGACTCATGGTCTACAATTCAAAATGTCCCTAACTAAGATCGCGTTCGGATCCGTTCAGAGAAGGATCGAGATGCCGAGCGCGGGTAAACGGCGGGACTAACTACCACCACCTTGACAACCGCAGCCTATGCCCGAACATATCAGGAAGGCGCGTGCATGGATTAACGAGATTCCCACTGTCCTTATCTAAAATTTTACGCAATACGGCCGCGACGGAACCGAACAGGCGCTCGGAGACCCGTACGTGAACCGTCCCCGATACTTACGCAGGAAAGACCAGCTCGGAGCTTTAACAAGCACCAGAGCCATAGACAGATAGTCTACATTTCAAAATGTCCATATACTTACGTAGGAAAGACCAGCTCAGACCTTTAACAAGCACCAGAGCCATAGACTCATGGTCTACAATTCAAAATGTCCCTAACTAAGATCGCGTTCGGATCCGTTCAGAGAAGGATCGAGATGCCGAGCGCGGGTAAACGGCGGGACTAACTACCACCACCTTGACAACCGCAGCCTATGCCCGAACATATCAGGAAGGCGCGTGCATGGATTAACGAGATTCCCACTGTCCTTATCTAAAATTTTACGTAATACGGCCGCGACGGAACCGAACAGGCGCTCGGAGACCCGTACGTGAACCGTCCCCGATACTTACGCAGGAAAGACCAGCTCGGAGCTTTAACAAGCACCAGAGCCATAGACAGATAGTCTACATTTCAAAATGTCCATATACTTACGCAGGAAAGACCAGCTCAGCAGATCGCGTTCGGATCCGTTCAGAGAAGGATCGAGATGCCGAGCGCGGGTAAACGGCGGGACTAACTACCACCAACTTGACAACCGCAGCCTATGCCCGAACATATCAGGAAGGCGCGTGCATGGATTAACGAGATTCCCACTGTCCTTATCTAAAATTTTACGCAATACGGCCGCGACGGAACCGAACAGGCGCTCGGAGACCCGTACGTGAACCGTCCCCGATACTTACGCAGGAAAGACCAGCTCGGAGCTTTAACAAGCACCAGAGCCATAGACAGATAGTCTACATTTCAAAATGTCCATATACTTACGCAGGAAAGACCAGCTCAGACCTTTAACAAGCACCAGAGCCATAGACTCATGGTCTACATTTCAAAATGTCCCTAACTAAGATCGCGTTCGGATCCGTTCAGAGAAGGATCGAGATGCCGAGCGCGGGTAAACGGCGGGACTAACTACCACCACCTTGACAACCGCAGCCTATGCCCGAACATATCAGGAAGGCGCGTGCATGGATTAACGAGATTCCCACTGTCCTTATCTAAAATTTTACGCAATACGGCCGCGACGGAACCGAACAGGCGCTCGGAGACCCGTACGTGAACCGTCCCCGATACTTACGCAGGAAAGACCAGCTCGGAGCTTTAACAAGCACCAGAGCCATAGACAGATAGTCTACATTTCAAAATGTCCATATACTTACGCAGGAAAGACCAGCTCAGCAGATCGCGTTCGGATCCGTTCAGAGAAGGATCGAGATGCCGAGCGCGGGTAAACGGCGGGACTAACTACCACCACCTTGACAACCGCAGCCTATGCCCGAACATATCAGGAAGGCGCGTGCATGGATTAACGAGATTCCCACTGTCCTTATCTAAAATTTTACGCAATACGGCCGCGACGGAACCGAACAGGCGCTCGGAGACCCGTACGTGAACCGTCCCCGATACTTACGCAGGAAAGACCAGCTCGGAGCTTTAACAAGCACCAGAGCCATAGACAGATAGTCTACATTTCAAAATGTCCATATACTTACGTAGGAAAGACCAGCTCAGACCTTTAACAAGCACCAGAGCCATAGACTCATGGTCTACAATTCAAAATGTCCCTAACTAAGATCGCGTTCGGATCCGTTCAGAGAAGGATCGAGATGCCGAGCGCGGGTAAACGGCGGGACTAACTACCACCACCTTGACAACCGCAGCCTATGCCCGAACATATCAGGAAGGCGCGTGCATGGATTAACGAGATTCCCACTGTCCTTATCTAAAATTTTACGCAATACGGCCGCGACGGAACCGAACAGGCGCTCGGAGACCCGTACGTGAACCGTCCCCGATACTTACGCAGGAAAGACCAGCTCGGAGCTTTAACAAGCACCAGAGCCATAGACAGATAGTCTACATTTCAAAATGTCCATATACTTACGCAGGAAAGACCAGCTCAGCAGATCGCGTTCGGATCCGTTCAGAGAAGGATCGAGATGCCGAGCGCGGGTAAACGGCGGGACTAACTACCACCACCTTGACAACCGCAGCCTATGCCCGAACATATCAGGAAGGCGCGTGCATGGATTAACGAGATTCCCACTGTCCTTATCTAAAATTTTACGCAATACGGCCGCGACGGAACCGAACAGGCGCTCGGAGACCCGTACGTGAACCGTCCCCGATACTTACGCAGGAAAGACCAGCTCGGAGCTTTAACAAGCACCAGAGCCATAGACAGATAGTCTACATTTCAAAATGTCCATATACTTACGCAGGAAAGACCAGCTCAGACCTTTAACAAGCACCAGAGCCATAGACTCATGGTCTACATTTCAAAATGTCCCTAACTAAGATCGCGTTCGGATCCGTTCAGAGAAGGATCGAGATGCCGAGCGCGGGTAAACGGCGGGACTAACTACCACCACCTTGACAACCGCAGCCTATGCCCGAACATATCAGGAAGGCGCGTGCATGGATTAACGAGATTCCCACTGTCCTTATCTAAAATTTTACGTAATACGGCCGCGACGGAACCGAACAGGCGCTCGGAGACCCGTACGTGAACCGTCCCCGATACTTACGCAGGAAAGACCAGCTCGGAGCTTTAACAAGCACCAGAGCCATAGACAGATAGTCTACATTTCAAAATGTCCATATACTTACGCAGGAAAGACCAGCTCAGACCTTTAACAAGCACCAGAGCCATAGACTCATGGTCTACATTTCAAAATGTCCCTAACTAAGATCGCGTTCGGATCCGTTCAGAGAAGGATCGAGATGCCGAGCGCGGGTAAACGGCGGGACTAACTACCACCACCTTGACAACCGCAGCCTATGCCCGAACATATCAGGAAGGCGCGTGCATGGATTAACGAGATTCCCACTGTCCTTATCTAAAATTTTACGCAATACGGCCGCGACGGAACCGAACAGGCGCTCGGAGACCCGTACGTGAACCGTCCCCGATACTTACGCAGGAAAGACCAGCTCGGAGCTTTAACAAGCACCAGAGCCATAGACAGATAGTCTACATTTCAAAATGTCCATATACTTACGTAGGAAAGACCAGCTCAGACCTTTAACAAGCACCAGAGCCATAGACTCATGGTCTACAATTCAAAATGTCCCTAACTAAGATCGCGTTCGGATCCGTTCAGAGAAGGATCGAGATGCCGAGCGCGGGTAAACGGCGGGACTAACTACCACCACCTTGACAACCGCAGCCTATGCCCGAACATATCAGGAAGGCGCGTGCATGGATTAACGAGATTCCCACTGTCCTTATCTAAAATTTTACGCAATACTGCCGCGACGGAACCGAACAGGCGCTCGGAGACCCGTACGTGAACCGTTCCCGATACTTACGCAGGAAAGACCAGCTCGGAGCTTTAACAAGCACCAGAGCCATAGACAGATAGTCTACATTTCAAAATGTCCATATACTTACGCAGGAAAGACCAGCTCAGACCTTTAACAAGCACCAGAGCCATAGACTCATGGTCTACATTTCAAAATGTCCCTAACTAAGATCGCGTTCGGATCCGTTCAGAGAAGGATCGAGATGCCGAGCGCGGGTAAACGGCGGGACTAACTACCACCACCTTGACAACCGCAGCCTATGCCCGAACATATCAGGAAGGCGCGTGCATGGATTAACGAGATTCCCACTGTCCTTATCTAAAATTTTACGCAATACGGCCGCGACGGAACCGAACAGGCGCTCGGAGACCCGTACGTGAACCGTCCCCGATACTTACGCAGGAAAGACCAGCTCGGAGCTTTAACAAGCACCAGAGCCATAGACAGATAGTCTACATTTCAAAATGTCCATATACTTACGTAGGAAAGACCAGCTCAGACCTTTAACAAGCACCAGAGCCATAGACTCATGGTCTACAATTCAAAATGTCCCTAACTAAGATCGCGTTCGGATCCGTTCAGAGAAGGATCGAGATGCCGAGCGCGGGTAAACGGCGGGACTAACTACCACCACCTTGACAACCGCAGCCTATGCCCGAACATATCAGGAAGGCGCGTGCATGGATTAACGAGATTCCCACTGTCCTTATCTAAAATTTTACGCAATACTGCCACGACGGAACCGAACAGGCGCTCGGAGACCCGTACGTGAACCGTTCCCGATACTTACGCAGGAAAGACCAGCTCGGAGCTTTAACAAGCACCAGAGCCATAGACAGATAGTCTACATTTCAAAATGTCCATATACTTACGCAGGAAAGACCAGCTCAGACCTTTAACAAGCACCAGAGCCATAGACTCATGGTCTACATTTCAAAATGTCCCTAACTAAGATCGCGTTCGGATCCGTTCAGAGAAGGATCGAGATGCCGAGCGCGGGTAAACGGCGGGACTAACTACCACCACCTTGACAACCGCAGCCTATGCCCGAACATATCAGGAAGGCGCGTGCATGGATTAACGAGATTCCCACTGTCCTTATCTAAAATTTTACGTAATACGGCCGCGACGGAACCGAACAGGCGCTCGGAGACCCGTACGTGAACCGTCCCCGATACTTACGCAGGAAAGACCAGCTCGGAGCTTTAACAAGCACCAGAGCCATAGACAGATAGTCTACATTTCAAAATGTCCATATACTTACGCAGGAAAGACCAGCTCAGACCTTTAACAAGCACCAGAGCCATAGACTCATGGTCTACATTTCAAAATGTCCCTAACTAAGATCGCGTTCGGATCCGTTCAGAGAAGGATCGAGATGCCGAGCGCGGGTAAACGGCGGGACTAACTACCACCACCTTGACAACCGCAGCCTATGCCCGAACATATCAGGAAGGCGCGTGCATGGATTAACGAGATTCCCACTGTCCTTATCTAAAATTTTACGCAATACTGCCGCGACGGAACCGAACAGGCGCTCGGAGACCCGTACGTGAACCGTCCCCGATACTTACGCAGGAAAGACCAGCTCGGAGCTTTAACAAGCACCAGAGCCATAGACAGATAGTCTACATTTCAAAATGTCCATATACTTACGCAGGAAAGACCAGCTCAGACCTTTAACAAGCACCAGAGCCATAGACTCATGGTCTACATTTCAAAATGTCCCTAACTAAGATCGCGTTCGGATCCGTTCAGAGAAGGATCGAGATGCCGAGCGCGGGTAAACGGCGGGACTAACTACCACCACCTTGACAACCGCAGCCTATGCCCGAACATATCAGGAAGGCGCGTGCATGGATTAACGAGATTCCCACTGTCCTTATCTAAAATTTTACGCAATACGGCCGCGACGGAACCGAACAGGCGCTCGGAGACCCGTACGTGAACCGTCCCCGATACTTACGCAGGAAAGACCAGCTCGGAGCTTTAACAAGCACCAGAGCCATAGACAGATAGTCTACATTTCAAAATGTCCATATACTTACGCAGGAAAGACCAGCTCAGACCTTTAACAAGCACCAGAGCCATAGACTCATGGTCTACAATTCAAAATGTCCCTAACTAAGATCGCGTTCGGATCCGTTCAGAGAAGGATCGAGATGCCGAGCGCGGGTAAACGGCGGGACTAACTACCACCACCTTGACAACCGCAGCCTATGCCCGAACATATCAGGAAGGCGCGTGCATGGATTAACGAGATTCCCACTGTCCTTATCTAAAATTTTACGCAATACTGCCGCGACGGAACCGAACAGGCGCTCGGAGACCCGTACGTGAACCGTTCCCGATACTTACGCAGGAAAGACCAGCTCGGAGCTTTAACAAGCACCAGAGCCATAGACAGATAGTCTACATTTCAAAATGTCCATATACTTACGCAGGAAAGACCAGCTCAGACCTTTAACAAGCACCAGAGCCATAGACTCATGGTCTACATTTCAAAATGTCCCTAACTAAGATCGCGTTCGGATCCGTTCAGAGAAGGATCGAGATGCCGAGCGCGGGTAAACGGCGGGACTAACTACCACCACCTTGACAACCGCAGCCTATGCCCGAACATATCAGGAAGGCGCGTGCATGGATTAACGAGATTCCCACTGTCCTTATCTAAAATTTTACGTAATACGGCCGCGACGGAACCGAACAGGCGCTCGGAGACCCGTACGTGAACCGTCCCCGATACTTACGCAGGAAAGACCAGCTCGGAGCTTTAACAAGCACCAGAGCCATAGACAGATAGTCTACATTTCAAAATGTCCATATACTTACGCAGGAAAGACCAGCTCAGACCTTTAACAAGCACCTGAGCCATAGACTCATGGTCTACATTTCAAAATGTCCCTAACTAAGATCGCGTTCGGATCCGTTCAGAGAAGGATCGAGATGCCGAGCGCGGGTAAACGGCGGGACTAACTACCACCACCTTGACAACCGCAGCCTATGCCCGAACATATCAGGAAGGCGCGTGCATGGATTAACGAGATTCCCACTGTCCTTATCTAAAATTTTACGCAATACTGCCGCGACGGAACCGAACAGGCGCTCGGAGACCCGTACGTGAACCGTCCCCGATACTTACGCAGGAAAGACCAGCTCGGAGCTTTAACAAGCACCAGAGCCATAGACAGATAGTCTACATTTCAAAATGTCCATATACTTACGCAGGAAAGACCAGCTCAGCAGATCGCGTTCGGATCCGTTCAGAGAAGGATCGAGATGCCGAGCGCGGGTAAACGGCGGGACTAACTACCACCACCTTGACAACCGCAGCCTATGCCCGAACATATCAGGAAGGCGCGTGCATGGATTAACGAGATTCCCACTGTCCTTATCTAAAATTTTACGCAATACTGCCGCGACGGAACCGAACAGGCGCTCGGAGACCCGTACGTGAACCGTCCCCGATACTTACGCAGGAAAGACCAGCTCGGAGTTTTAACAAGCACCAGAGCCATAGACAGATAGTCTACATTTCAAAATGTCCATATACTTACGCAGGAAAGACCAGCTCAGCAGATCGCGTTCGCATCCGTTCAGAGAAGGATCGAGATGCCGAGCGCGGGTAAACGGCGGGACTAACTACCACCGCCTTGACAACCGCAGCCTATGCCCGAACATATCAGGAAGGCGCGTGCATGGATTAACGAGATTCCTACTGCCCCCCTAACTTCTCTCCGCTTGGGGAGTAGGACTTGCTAGGACTACTGTTTCAGCGATAGTCCTAATCATAGAGAAAGACAAATAATGCTCATCTTGTAGTGTGGAAAATTGGCAAACTCATAGTAGCAATGGTCCCAGGGTGCTTTGTCCATTCCACCACTCGGACACGGCCAGTTCCGTCAACTCTGCCAAGACTCCCTAACCTAAAACATTAAAAATCATAACTAGACTATTGATATTCCGATGGGAGGATGATTGGCATTAGGAATGATTGAACAATATGAAACACAATCACGAAGTTACTGCACCGTCCTACGGGGTCGCTATCTCAATAGACCTCATACCTTGCAAATCAAACATATAAGTCATCTAACTAATAAACTTCGAGCAGATAAGTCTAATATAAACAAATGTAGTATTCAACATATCCGAAAGTACTTAAGCAAAGGTAGAATCCTGGCCTGTTGGCGTTCGGTCATCAAGTGCAGAGGAACCGCAGGTTGATGTGGATAGCTTCGGACATGTGATTTCCAGATTGATCACGGTCGGCTCTACCAGTTCTGTCAGGGGAACTGGACACGGATAACCTAAAAAATACAAAAAATGTAAATACACCGCTGGTATCTTAATTGGAAGGTGACTAGCAACAAAATAAAATGAAATAAAAGTGGTTAAACAATATCAAAACATATCTACGGCGTCAAATTCACCCTGAAATAATACGAAATATTCATACAAAAGTACAATCTAGTGACACAGATGGTGTCCGACATAACCTCCAAGTGGTGCGAGGGGGTAAAACAAACAAGTCACAGGTCGACAAATCACATAAGATCGGTCTAATCCATAAGAAAACCTAAAAACACAACAATAACAAAATAAAATAAACAAAACGTTTAAACAGAACGAAGACATAACCTCCAATGCGTGTACGTCAATTCTAATGAATGAGAGACGAAAACAATATCCAACGACATAAAGTAGAGAAAGAAATCAGGCGGCGCGCGCCATCTAGCGAGAACCAAGACAATCAAAGAATAGGATTTTCAAATATAGAGAAGCGTAAAATTGTCAAGAATATCATTAAAAATCTTTGAAAATTGTATTATATTATATTCTATTCTATTCTAAATTAATGATATAAATAGAATATGATATAAAATATCCTTAGCTAAGCATCAGAATTCACCCACAGTCGAAACAAAGGAAGAGATATATTCACATCAAGGAAGGCTCTTCGAAACAATCTAACCTAAATTGCAATAACAACAATAAGTAACCTATGATAAATCACTAGATTAACAAACATATACATACATAAACGGCACTCTCACCTAGATTTCAAACTTACTCAAAAATGCTAATTATATAAGGCAATACAGGTCATCACGGATAATCCTCAAAGGAAGTGCACATCCGAGAGGATGTCAAGGGGCAAGTCAGTAACTGTGTATAACCGCAGCAACTCGGAATAAGCGAAAGATTGTTGCATGGAATATATAAACATCTTCAAACTAACATCCGGTCAAATCTCTCAATGTCATTTAGTTGCTCACTAAAAGCAACAATATCATTCAATTACCTTAAAGGTAACCATACGAAGTAACTAATTGGTACCCTATAGTCAATAAATAGACACTTACTGTATAAACTACCCTAATGAAAAGAAATACATGGGTTGACTGTCATGCATGGCCTTCCTACGGAGACAGTCATCGTACCAATGCATCCAAGTGGGGTGTTGGTCCAACAGTAAGGACATGATCATTAAACTAAAAATTCACAATATAGAATTAGTAGGTAGTGAATCGGATCGACAATTATAAATAATAAACGCATATATAGCTGGAGACCACCAAATCCAGTCGCAACAATAAATGACAGTCTATCATAACTCGTCGCACAATTATGTTCCATAGTAATCTCCAAACGATGACACGGCACTAATAGTCGGTCCGAAACGATAAATTAAAGCAACTTTCATCTCATTTTCAATTGATCACATCAAATTCTAAGAACAAATAACATAACCTCATAAATACAGCTGACATGTACCGGTTCGATATACAGAAATCCTAATCTTTGCAAATCCGATCATAACAATTAGGAAATAATTAATGAAATGAATGAGAAATTAGAAAGATACGATATCGATACAATAAAATGGATATTGTTCAATACTCTCATTAAGAAGAGACTGCATGCACGAAGATTCAGAGAAAGGTATTGTCAAAAGTATTGCGATCTATAAAATATCGTCGTAACTCTGTCGTATATCACAAAACCTCTCAAAATTAAAACTTATGCCTGTTATTTTACTACTTAAGCTAAAATAATAAAATTCTCTTTTTCAGCTGTCTTGGTGGTCCTGAAAAGGACCGATATTTGATGATAAAATAGGTTACATTCGTTTTATTTAGTTTTGCTATCTGTCTTTTTAGGTAACAATACAGCTTGGATATTTGGCAGAACGCCGCCCTGGGCTATAGTAACTCCGGATAGGAGTTTGTTCAATTCTTCGTCGTTTCTGATGGCCAATTGCAAATGCCTAGGGATAATCCTGGTTTTCTTGTTATCTCTAGCGGCGTTACCCGCCAATTCGAGAACCTCGGCTGCCAGATATTCCATTACGGCAGCTAAGTAGACGGGAGCACCGGCCCCTACGCGTTCGGCATAATTCCCTTTCCTTAAAAGTCTGTGAATACGACCGACAGGGAATTGTAATCCCGCTCGGTTAGAACGAGACTTCGCCTTTCCCTTCACTTTTCCGCCTTTACCACGTCCGGACATTTTACTATCGATTGCTTCTAGAACTCGCTCGCCTTAGAGTTGAAATCTGTACTAAAACTGTCAACATACTAGCAACGAATTTTGTTCGTAAGCCGAACGCATGATCTCGTACGCGACCAATGAAAGGCTAACTCAGATAATAGGCGGGGCTTAGGAGTGTATTTAAGGAGCCTATAAATTCTAAGGATTCCTGAAATTTGTTTTAGTCTAGTACTTTTCGTGGTTCCTTTAATATCGTAATATTTATTTCGAAATGCCTCCGAAAACAAGCGGTAAGGCGGCCAAAAAGGCCGGTAAGGCTCAGAAAAATATCTCCAAAAGTGACAAGAAAAAGAAACGCAAGAGGAAGGAAAGCTACGCGATCTACATTTACAAAGTTTTAAAGCAAGTTCATCCCGATACGGGTATCTCCAGCAAGGCCATGTCGATCATGAATTCTTTCGTGAACGATATATTCGAAAGGATAGCCGCCGAAGCGTCCCGTCTCGCTCATTACAATAAAAGATCTACTATCACAAGCAGAGAAATCCAAACTGCCGTGCGATTATTGCTGCCCGGTGAATTGGCTAAGCACGCCGTTAGTGAAGGTACCAAAGCCGTCACTAAATATACCAGTTCTAAGTAAACCATAAGCCTTGAATATCATAAAGGAGAAAACGGTTCTTTTCAGAGCCACAATTTAGATAAATAAAAAAAGAAATAATCTTAAAAAAATTAATTTTATATATTATACAGCTGTAGTATCCAATATTGAAATACAAATTTTGTTATCAACAGTATATTATTATTCTTTGGTTATTAGTGATTACATTATTTTTTCTTTAGTTTTTAAAAACAATGCGTATAAGTACACCGACTGTTATTAATTACTAACATGTAGTCGAATATAACTCTGAGATAAAAATCCATAACTCTTTTAGTGGTTTATATAAATATCGATAAAAGAATATTAATTGAATTATCTTCTTTTTCTTTGATTAAATTTAGGTGGTTCTGAAAAGAACCGTTTTTTTTTTGTTGCAAAATACGACTATAAGTAGAGTATTATAAATGATAGAAAATAAAGTTTAGGCACGTTCGCCTCTGATACGTCTGGCTAGCTGAATATCCTTGGGCATGATGGTTACTCGCTTTGCATGTATCGCACATAAATTAGTATCCTCAAAAAGGCCAACTAAATAAGCTTCGCTGGCCTCTTGTAAAGCCATTACCGCCGAACTTTGAAAACGTAAATCGGTCTTGAAATCTTGAGCGATTTCGCGAACCAATCGTTGAAAAGGTAATTTCCTAATCAATAATTCGGTGCTCTTTTGATAACGACGAATCTCCCGCAAAGCGACCGTCCCAGGTCGGTAGCGATGTGGTTTCTTAACGCCACCGGTAGCTGGAGCGCTTTTCCTGGCCGCTTTGGTAGCCAATTGTTTCCTAGGAGCTTTACCTCCTGTTGATTTTCGCGCAGTTTGCTTGGTACGAGCCATATTTTTAAAATAGAGGTAATGAGAAAAATTAACAAACGCAAACGACGGCGACCCCTTTCGGACTGATTCGGTCATAAAATCAGAGAGTCCTTTTTATAACATGTTATCTAATCTGATTGGTCCGTTTTGTGCCAGTGGGCGGAACTCAATCCTAAGTCTACAAAACCGGGCTGATTGAATGTAATCGACAACAGTTGTCCGTAGCACTCGTGTTGTGAGCGCGCTACTTATTCGAGATCATTTATTTTTTTTGTATTAGGTTCGATAAAAGATGACCGGCAGAGGTAAAGGTGGTAAAGGTTTGGGAAAAGGAGGAGCCAAGCGGCATCGTAAAGTGCTTCGTGATAATATCCAAGGTATTACGAAGCCCGCCATTAGAAGATTGGCTAGACGAGGCGGCGTAAAACGTATATCTGGTCTGATTTACGAAGAGACCAGAGGTGTTTTAAAAGTGTTTTTGGAAAACGTCATCAGAGATGCCGTTACATATACCGAACACGCCAAAAGAAAAACCGTTACCGCAATGGATGTAGTATACGCCTTGAAACGTCAAGGACGTACATTATACGGGTTTGGAGGTTAAGTCACATTTTATTCGCGAACTAACGTGAAATGTGACCCTCAAAATTAATTTTAGAAAAATTAAACAACGGTTCTTTTCAGAACCACAAATTTATCGATATTTAAAAAACGGAAGCTCTATTAGGATTTAAGGATAATCTTTCAATCATTACAATCATCATAATTTTATTTAAAATAATAATTTAAGTATAACTGGCCCTAATTATTTGAGGGTTTGGATTCTAAAACTCTATACTTAATAAATAGACCGCCCCTTAAATTCATCGTTAATTACATAGATTATATACAAGGCGCGATGTTATAATACGGTTCGATTTTACTAAAGGAGAACCGCTAGAAATAAATCCTTCATATTATTTCGACTTAATTGTTGTTTAATAAAACGATAATTATTGGTATTGGAATGTCTCTTAATTTATCTTACACACCCAAAAAACAATCTTTAAAGTACTTAAACTGTTTATTAGAATATTTTAAATAATTAGTAAGTGCAAGTCATAATATGAGTTTTAATTTTAAGTTCTTTTTTTGTTTTATTATTTTGGTGGTCCTGAAAAGGACCGATAGTTAAAAGGTTTTTGTACGACACAAAAACCCTAAGGCTCATGTAACTTATTTGGTTTTACTATCTGTTTTTTTCGGTAACAATACGGCCTGGATGTTTGGTAGAACGCCGCCCTGGGCTATAGTAACACCGGAGAGGAGTTTGTTCAGTTCTTCGTCATTTCTGATGGCCAATTGTAAATGCCTAGGGATAATCCTTGTTTTCTTGTTGTCTCTAGCGGCGTTACCTGCCAACTCGAGAACTTCGGCCGCCAAATATTCCATTACGGCAGCTAAGTAGACGGGAGCACCGGCCCCTACGCGTTCGGCATAATTTCCTTTCCTTAAAAGCCGGTGAATACGGCCAACAGGAAATTGTAATCCCGCTCGGTTGGAACGAGATTTCGCCTTTCCCTTCACTTTTCCACCCTTACCACGTCCAGACATTGTATTGCTAACTTTTTTAAACTAAAAATAACCGAAAAACTAATGGCGACAACGCTCACGTCCTTTCGACAACGAATGAACAACTGGCAGTGAACTGTCCAGCGAATAGCTTTTATTCGGCAACTTCTCAAAACACTAGTACGTTTCCTACTCGACCAATCAGAGCTTTCTACGACATAACGCCAAGAATGGGCGGAGCTTAGAAGTGTAGCGTCATTTATCAAATAATTAAACGACTATAGGTATATTTCGGTTTAGTCTTTTATCTTTTGCTGTATGGGTAGGTCGCGAATCTCATTCGTTTAAAATGCCACCGAAGACAAGCGGTAAAGCGGCAAAAAAGGCTGGAAAAGCCCAGAAAAACATTTCTAAGAGCGATAAGAAAAAGAAGCGTAGGAGGAAGGAAAGCTACGCGATTTACATATACAAAGTTTTAAAGCAGGTTCATCCCGATACGGGTATTTCCAGCAAGGCCATGTCGATTATGAATTCTTTCGTGAACGATATATTCGAAAGGATAGCCGCCGAAGCGTCGCGCCTCGCCCATTACAATAAAAGATCGACCATCACGAGCAGAGAAATCCAAACCGCCGTTAGGTTATTGTTACCCGGTGAATTGGCTAAGCATGCCGTTAGCGAAGGTACCAAAGCTGTCACTAAATATACCAGTTCTAAGTAAACGAAATATATTATTTTGAAGGTGATCATAATAATATGAAGGGTGGAAAACGGCTCTTTTCAGAGCCCCAAAATGTTTAAAGAAGAAAAAAAGAAATAAACTATTGTTAAGAAGATAGGATATATACGAAGTCAAATAAATTAAAATATAGTAATCGTTCATAAAAATGTTAAAATATCCAGAAAAAAATATTTTATTTTATATATTCATTCCTTTACGGTAACATAATAACAGTATATGTGATACCCCTTTCTTATCGTGATATAAACTTCAAGTCAATCCAGCAGGTGTTCACACCTTATTACTAAGGATTCCTCAATATTCACAATATATTTGTGAGCATAATATTCTAAATTCAATTCACAAATATTATAACTAAAGCGTCATATAAACGGAAAAAATATCAATGTCTCTTTTTTCTAATAGAAGTTGGTGGTTCTGAGAAGAACCTTTTTTTTTTCATATAAATACAAAAAACGACCTTAATATAGGACAGCCGTAGCATTTATGCACGTTCGCCTCTAATGCGTCTGGCTAATTGAATGTCCTTAGGCATGATAGTTACTCGTTTAGCATGGATCGCACACAAATTGGTGTCTTCAAAGAGACCAACCAAATAGGCCTCGCTAGCTTCTTGCAAAGCCATCACTGCCGAACTTTGGAAACGTAAATCGGTCTTGAAATCCTGAGCGATTTCGCGAACCAATCGTTGGAAAGGCAATTTCCTAATCAATAATTCGGTACTCTTCTGATAGCGTCGGATTTCTCTTAGAGCGACCGTACCGGGTCTGTAACGATGCGGTTTTTTAACACCACCGGTAGCGGGAGCGCTTTTCCTGGCTGCTTTAGTAGCCAATTGTTTTCTGGGAGCCTTACCTCCGGTTGATTTTCGAGCAGTTTGCTTGGTACGAGCCATCGTCTAAACGGGTCTGACTTCAAACGTGTAGGAAGAATTACAAGCGCAAGCACCAACGAACTTTTGGAAACTGATCGAAGGTGTCAAAGAAATCTCCCTTTTTAATAATGTGTGAAGATATTCTGATTGGTCCGGCTAGCATCTGTGGGCGGGACCCGATTCGAACTCAACAAAACCCATGGTAGGATTTGAAATTGAAATAGTTACCCGTAGTATTCGAGGTGTACGCTGCACAATTCGATTATAAATTTGCTTTCTTTTAATACTAAATTGAATAAATCATGACGGGCAGAGGTAAAGGTGGTAAAGGTTTGGGAAAAGGAGGCGCTAAGCGGCATCGTAAAGTGCTTCGTGATAATATCCAAGGTATTACGAAACCCGCCATCAGAAGATTGGCTAGGCGGGGTGGAGTTAAACGTATATCCGGTCTAATTTATGAAGAAACCAGAGGTGTATTAAAAGTATTTTTGGAAAACGTTATCAGAGACGCCGTCACTTATACCGAACACGCCAAAAGGAAAACCGTTACTGCCATGGATGTAGTATACGCCCTCAAACGCCAAGGACGAACCCTATACGGATTTGGCGGTTAAATAAAGTATTATATATGCTGACCAATTAAAACAGAACAACGTATCTATTCAACTAAAGAAAACAACGGTTCTTTTCAGAGCCACAAATTTACTAGCATAAAAAAAGAAATTTATTATTCGAAAATGGACTAAGATGACGTTAAATTTTATTAAATATCTGCTCCTTTCATCTAAGATTTACTTGTAAAGTAACAAATATACTGCATTATAATAGACGATCGTAATATAAAAAGATAGATAAAGTTTAAAATAAGATTTCATAATAAATGTTAGGTTAATGACAAGAATGTAAATGATGGTGAACAATCGAATACCGAATCTTCGTTGAAGCTTTAATATAGTTTTCCTTTAGAGAGAAAATACTCCGAGATAAACTTCGCGTCGATGAGCTTGGAGAATCCTTAAGATTTCAAAGAAGGTACGGTAGTTCTACGCACGTATGTATGGAGATCGCGTTCCATGTATTTATTGACTTTAGATAACTATTTATGAAAACAGATTTCAACTAAAGAAGCAAAATATACTATAATATATATGAGCATTGTATCGATACAGAAGGGTTTTGACACGATATTCTTATAGACGTCTCGATATCGTTGCTCACCCGATACGTTCGATTGTAACCCAGAGTTCGGATGGTGTTAAGAAACCGTTAAATAAGAAGTATATTAGTATAGGATCGGTTAATTTTCATGTCATTGTTTTCTTACAGTTAATTCGACAACGGTACGTTTCGATATAGATTCGTTTTGGACAACGAACAATCTGTACCGCATCAATTAGGAATAATATGTCTCGTTTCTCCAATAATAGCATTAGATCTGTACGGAATTGCATTTATATCAAAAGACGATATATCGGGGGACGTAGATTTGAAAAGATATATTTTCATAGTTATAACCGAAAGTCTATAACTCGAATGTAAATTGGTAGTTTCGACGGAATCGAGAGCAACGCTTGATTTTGTGCTTCCTTCTAAGACGATAGTCAACGTAAAATATATTGGTAAAGTTTGCTACTTCTACTACGTTTTATCTTTTAACGCCTCGAACATAAATCGTATGATATTCTAAAGGATTTATGTATTTAATATGAGAAATAAGTAAACGGTTCCAAGCTCGATGAACGTTTCGACGAAGCCGGAATATGGAACGTCGTTCGCGCTCGACCGTTCAGTCCTCCGTTCGGCTCATATCATATAGGGTACGCATTAAATGAGAGCGACCGTCAGACAGTTAAAATACGCGAACGAGAAGCATACGCACGTACGTAACTTTGTCAAACGAATCGTGATTAGAACGTTCTTATAAGAAAATTAAGAAATTATATCAGAATGTCGGACGTCGATATTAGCGGACAAGCGGTTTCTCCTTCGTCGAATCAAGGGAGTGGAGGAAATTCCGCCGCCGTTGTTAACGCATCGTCAACAGGCACACCGGCCGGGTCGAATTCATCTTCGGTGTCGGCTACG
>NW_027473183.1:0-22500 GCF_030347505.1 Rhynchophorus ferrugineus
TGCCCGAACATATCAGGAAGGCGCGTGCATGGATTAACGAGATTCCCACTGTCCTTATCTAAAATTTTACGCAATACGGCCGCGACGGAACCGAACAGGCGCTCGGAGACCCGTACGTGAACCGTCCCCGATACTTACGCAGGAAAGACCAGCTCGGAGCTTTAACAAGCACCAGAGCCATAGACAGATAGTCTACATTTCAAAATGTCCATATACTTACGCAGGAAAGACCAGCTCAGACCTTTAACAAGCACCAGAGCCATAGACTCATGGTCTACATTTCAAAATGTCCCTAACTAAGATCGCGTTCGGATCCGTTCAGAGAAGGATCGAGATGCCGAGCGCGGGTAAACGGCGGGACTAACTACCACCACCTTGACAACCGCAGCCTATGCCCGAACATATCAGGAAGGCGCGTGCATGGATTAACGAGATTCCCACTGTCCTTATCTAAAATTTTACGTAATACGGCCGCGACGGAACCGAACAGGCGCTCGGAGACCCGTACGTGAACCGTCCCCGATACTTACGCAGGAAAGACCAGCTCGGAGCTTTAACAAGCACCAGAGCCATAGACAGATAGTCTACATTTCAAAATGTCCATATACTTACGCAGGAAAGACCAGCTCAGACCTTTAACAAGCACCAGAGCCATAGACTCATGGTCTACATTTCAAAATGTCCCTAACTAAGATCGCGTTCGGATCCGTTCAGAGAAGGATCGAGATGCCGAGCGCGGGTAAACGGCGGGACTAACTACCACCACCTTGACAACCGCAGCCTATGCCCGAACATATCAGGAAGGCGCGTGCATGGATTAACGAGATTCCCACTGTCCTTATCTAAAATTTTACGCAATACGGCCGCGACGGAACCGAACAGGCGCTCGGAGACCCGTACGTGAACCGTCCCCGATACTTACGCAGGAAAGACCAGCTCGGAGCTTTAACAAGCACCAGAGCCATAGACAGATAGTCTACATTTCAAAATGTCCATATACTTACGTAGGAAAGACCAGCTCAGACCTTTAACAAGCACCAGAGCCATAGACTCATGGTCTACAATTCAAAATGTCCCTAACTAAGATCGCGTTCGGATCCGTTCAGAGAAGGATCGAGATGCCGAGCGCGGGTAAACGGCGGGACTAACTACCACCACCTTGACAACCGCAGCCTATGCCCGAACATATCAGGAAGGCGCGTGCATGGATTAACGAGATTCCCACTGTCCTTATCTAAAATTTTACGCAATACTGCCGCGACGGAACCGAACAGGCGCTCGGAGACCCGTACGTGAACCGTTCCCGATACTTACGCAGGAAAGACCAGCTCGGAGCTTTAACAAGCACCAGAGCCATAGACAGATAGTCTACATTTCAAAATGTCCATATACTTACGCAGGAAAGACCAGCTCAGACCTTTAACAAGCACCAGAGCCATAGACTCATGGTCTACATTTCAAAATGTCCCTAACTAAGATCGCGTTCGGATCCGTTCAGAGAAGGATCGAGATGCCGAGCGCGGGTAAACGGCGGGACTAACTACCACCACCTTGACAACCGCAGCCTATGCCCGAACATATCAGGAAGGCGCGTGCATGGATTAACGAGATTCCCACTGTCCTTATCTAAAATTTTACGCAATACGGCCGCGACGGAACCGAACAGGCGCTCGGAGACCCGTACGTGAACCGTCCCCGATACTTACGCAGGAAAGACCAGCTCGGAGCTTTAACAAGCACCAGAGCCATAGACAGATAGTCTACATTTCAAAATGTCCATATACTTACGTAGGAAAGACCAGCTCAGACCTTTAACAAGCACCAGAGCCATAGACTCATGGTCTACAATTCAAAATGTCCCTAACTAAGATCGCGTTCGGATCCGTTCAGAGAAGGATCGAGATGCCGAGCGCGGGTAAACGGCGGGACTAACTACCACCACCTTGACAACCGCAGCCTATGCCCGAACATATCAGGAAGGCGCGTGCATGGATTAACGAGATTCCCACTGTCCTTATCTAAAATTTTACGCAATACTGCCACGACGGAACCGAACAGGCGCTCGGAGACCCGTACGTGAACCGTTCCCGATACTTACGCAGGAAAGACCAGCTCGGAGCTTTAACAAGCACCAGAGCCATAGACAGATAGTCTACATTTCAAAATGTCCATATACTTACGCAGGAAAGACCAGCTCAGACCTTTAACAAGCACCAGAGCCATAGACTCATGGTCTACATTTCAAAATGTCCCTAACTAAGATCGCGTTCGGATCCGTTCAGAGAAGGATCGAGATGCCGAGCGCGGGTAAACGGCGGGACTAACTACCACCACCTTGACAACCGCAGCCTATGCCCGAACATATCAGGAAGGCGCGTGCATGGATTAACGAGATTCCCACTGTCCTTATCTAAAATTTTACGTAATACGGCCGCGACGGAACCGAACAGGCGCTCGGAGACCCGTACGTGAACCGTCCCCGATACTTACGCAGGAAAGACCAGCTCGGAGCTTTAACAAGCACCAGAGCCATAGACAGATAGTCTACATTTCAAAATGTCCATATACTTACGCAGGAAAGACCAGCTCAGACCTTTAACAAGCACCAGAGCCATAGACTCATGGTCTACATTTCAAAATGTCCCTAACTAAGATCGCGTTCGGATCCGTTCAGAGAAGGATCGAGATGCCGAGCGCGGGTAAACGGCGGGACTAACTACCACCACCTTGACAACCGCAGCCTATGCCCGAACATATCAGGAAGGCGCGTGCATGGATTAACGAGATTCCCACTGTCCTTATCTAAAATTTTACGCAATACTGCCGCGACGGAACCGAACAGGCGCTCGGAGACCCGTACGTGAACCGTCCCCGATACTTACGCAGGAAAGACCAGCTCGGAGCTTTAACAAGCACCAGAGCCATAGACAGATAGTCTACATTTCAAAATGTCCATATACTTACGCAGGAAAGACCAGCTCAGACCTTTAACAAGCACCAGAGCCATAGACTCATGGTCTACATTTCAAAATGTCCCTAACTAAGATCGCGTTCGGATCCGTTCAGAGAAGGATCGAGATGCCGAGCGCGGGTAAACGGCGGGACTAACTACCACCACCTTGACAACCGCAGCCTATGCCCGAACATATCAGGAAGGCGCGTGCATGGATTAACGAGATTCCCACTGTCCTTATCTAAAATTTTACGCAATACGGCCGCGACGGAACCGAACAGGCGCTCGGAGACCCGTACGTGAACCGTCCCCGATACTTACGCAGGAAAGACCAGCTCGGAGCTTTAACAAGCACCAGAGCCATAGACAGATAGTCTACATTTCAAAATGTCCATATACTTACGCAGGAAAGACCAGCTCAGACCTTTAACAAGCACCAGAGCCATAGACTCATGGTCTACAATTCAAAATGTCCCTAACTAAGATCGCGTTCGGATCCGTTCAGAGAAGGATCGAGATGCCGAGCGCGGGGTAAACGGCGGGACTAACTACCACCACCTTGACAACCGCAGCCTATGCCCGAACATATCAGGAAGGCGCGTGCATGGATTAACGAGATTCCCACTGTCCTTATCTAAAATTTTACGCAATACTGCCGCGACGGAACCGAACAGGCGCTCGGAGACCCGTACGTGAACCGTTCCCGATACTTACGCAGGAAAGACCAGCTCGGAGCTTTAACAAGCACCAGAGCCATAGACAGATAGTCTACATTTCAAAATGTCCATATACTTACGCAGGAAAGACCAGCTCAGACCTTTAACAAGCACCAGAGCCATAGACTCATGGTCTACATTTCAAAATGTCCCTAACTAAGATCGCGTTCGGATCCGTTCAGAGAAGGATCGAGATGCCGAGCGCGGGTAAACGGGCGGGACTAACTACCACCACCTTGACAACCGCAGCCTATGCCCGAACATATCAGGAAGGCGCGTGCATGGATTAACGAGATTCCCACTGTCCTTATCTAAAATTTTACGTAATACGGCCGCGACGGAACCGAACAGGCGCTCGGAGACCCGTACGTGAACCGTCCCCGATACTTACGCAGGAAAGACCAGCTCGGAGCTTTAACAAGCACCAGAGCCATAGACAGATAGTCTACATTTCAAAATGTCCATATACTTACGCAGGAAAGACCAGCTCAGACCTTTAACAAGCACCTGAGCCATAGACTCATGGTCTACATTTCAAAATGTCCCTAACTAAGATCGCGTTCGGATCCGTTCAGAGAAGGATCGAGATGCCGAGCGCGGGTAAACGGCGGGACTAACTACCACCACCTTGACAACCGCAGCCTATGCCCGAACATATCAGGAAGGCGCGTGCATGGATTAACGAGATTCCCACTGTCCTTATCTAAAATTTTACGCAATACTGCCGCGACGGAACCGAACAGGCGCTCGGAGACCCGTACGTGAACCGTCCCCGATACTTACGCAGGAAAGACCAGCTCGGAGCTTTAACAAGCACCAGAGCCATAGACAGATAGTCTACATTTCAAAATGTCCATATACTTACGCAGGAAAGACCAGCTCAGCAGATCGCGTTCGGATCCGTTCAGAGAAGGATCGAGATGCCGAGCGCGGGTAAACGGCGGGACTAACTACCACCACCTTGACAACCGCAGCCTATGCCCGAACATATCAGGAAGGCGCGTGCATGGATTAACGAGATTCCCACTGTCCTTATCTAAAATTTTACGCAATACTGCCGCGACGGAACCGAACAGGCGCTCGGAGACCCGTACGTGAACCGTCCCCGATACTTACGCAGGAAAGACCAGCTCGGAGTTTTAACAAGCACCAGAGCCATAGACAGATAGTCTACATTTCAAAATGTCCATATACTTACGCAGGAAAGACCAGCTCAGCAGATCGCGTTCGCATCCGTTCAGAGAAGGATCGAGATGCCGAGCGCGGGTAAACGGCGGGACTAACTACCACCGCCTTGACAACCGCAGCCTATGCCCGAACATATCAGGAAGGCGCGTGCATGGATTAACGAGATTCCTACTGCCCCCCTAACTTCTCTCCGCTTGGGGAGTAGGACTTGCTAGGACTACTGTTTCAGCGATAGTCCTAATCATAGAGAAAGACAAATAATGCTCATCTTGTAGTGTGGAAAATTGGCAAACTCATAGTAGCAATGGTCCCAGGGTGCTTTGTCCATTCCACCACTCGGACACGGCCAGTTCCGTCAACTCTGCCAAGACTCCCTAACCTAAAACATTAAAAATCATAACTAGACTATTGATATTCCGATGGGAGGATGATTGGCATTAGGAATGATTGAACAATATGAAACACAATCACGAAGTTACTGCACCGTCCTACGGGGTCGCTATCTCAATAGACCTCATACCTTGCAAATCAAACATATAAGTCATCTAACTAATAAACTTCGAGCAGATAAGTCTAATATAAACAAATGTAGTATTCAACATATCCGAAAGTACTTAAGCAAAGGTAGAATCCTGGCCTGTTGGCGTTCGGTCATCAAGTGCAGAGGAACCGCAGGTTGATGCGGATAGCTTCGGACATGTGATTTCCAGATTGATCACGGTCGGCTCTACCAGTTCTGTCAGGGGAACTGGACACGGATAACCTAAAAAATACAAAAAATGTAAATACACCGCTGGTATCTTAATTGGAAGGTGACTAGCAACAAAATAAAATGAAATAAAAGTGGTTAAACAATATCAAAACATATCTACGGCGTCAAATTCACCCTGAAATAATACGAAATATTCATACAAAAGTACAATCTAGTGACACAGATGGTGTCCGACATAACCTCCAAGTGGTGCGAGGGGGTAAAACAAACAAGTCACAGGTCGACAAATCACATAAGATCGGTCTAATCCATAAGAAAACCTAAAAACACAACAATAACAAAATAAAATAAACAAAACGTTTAAACAGAACGAAGACATAACCTCCAATGCGTGTACGTCAATTCTAATGAATGAGAGACGAAAACAATATCCAACGACATAAAGTAGAGAAAGAAATCAGGCGGCGCGCGCCATCTAGCGAGAACCAAGACAATCAAAGAATAGGATTTTCAAATATAGAGAAGCGTAAAATTGTCAAGAATATCATTAAAAATCTTTGAAAATTGTATTATATTATATTCTATTCTATTCTAAATTAATGATATAAATAGAATATGATATAAAATATCCTTAGCTAAGCATCAGAATTCACCCACAGTCGAAACAAAGGAAGAGATATATTCACATCAAGGAAGGCTCTTCGAAACAATCTAACCTAAATTGCAATAACAACAATAAGTAACCTATGATAAATCACTAGATTAACAAACATATACATACATAAACGGCACTCTCACCTAGATTTCAAACTTACTCAAAAATGCTAATTATATAAGGCAATACAGGTCATCACGGATAATCCTCAAAGGAAGTGCACATCCGAGAGGATGTCAAGGGCAAGTCAGTAACTGTGTATAACCGCAGCAACTCGGAATAAGCGAAAGATTGTTGCATGGAATATATAAACATCTTCAAACTAACATCCGGTCAAATCTCTCAATGTCATTTAGTTGCTCACTAAAAGCAACAATATCATTCAATTACCTTAAAGGTAACCATACGAAGTAACTAATTGGTACCCTATAGTCAATAAATAGACACTTACTGTATAAACTACCCTAATGAAAAGAAATACATGGGTTGACTGTCATGCATGGCCTTCCTACGGAGACAGTCATCGTACCAATGCATCCAAGTGGGGTGTTGGTCCAACAGTAAGGACATGATCATTAAACTAAAAATTCACAATATAGAATTAGTAGGTAGTGAATCGGATCGACAATTATAAATAATAAACGCATATATAGCTGGAGACCACCAAATCCAGTCGCAACAATAAATGACAGTCTATCATAACTCGTCGCACAATTATGTTCCATAGTAATCTCCAAACGATGACACGGCACTAATAGTCGGTCCGAAACGATAAATTAAAGCAACTTTCATCTCATTTTCAATTGATCACATCAAATTCTAAGAACAAATAACATAACCTCATAAATACAGCTGACATGTACCGGTTCGATATACAGAAATCCTAATCTTTGCAAATCCGATCATAACAATTAGGAAATAATTAATGAAATGAATGAGAAATTAGAAAGATACGATATCGATACAATAAAATGGATATTGTTCAATACTCTCATTAAGAAGAGACTGCATGCACGAAGATTCAGAGAAAGGTATTGTCAAAAGTATTGCGATCTATAAAATATCGTCGTAACTCTGTCGTATATCACAAAACCTCTCAAAATTAAAACTTATGCCTGTTATTTTACTACTTAAGCTAAAATAATAAAATTCTCTTTTTCAGCTGTCTTGGTGGTCCTGAAAAGGACCGATATTTGATGATAAAATAGGTTACATTCGTTTTATTTAGTTTTGCTATCTGTCTTTTTAGGTAACAATACAGCTTGGATATTTGGCAGAACGCCGCCCTGGGCTATAGTAACTCCGGATAGGAGTTTGTTCAATTCTTCGTCGTTTCTGATGGCCAATTGCAAATGCCTAGGGATAATCCTGGTTTTCTTGTTATCTCTAGCGGCGTTACCCGCCAATTCGAGAACCTCGGCTGCCAGATATTCCATTACGGCAGCTAAGTAGACGGGAGCACCGGCCCCTACGCGTTCGGCATAATTCCCTTTCCTTAAAAGTCTGTGAATACGACCGACAGGGAATTGTAATCCCGCTCGGTTAGAACGAGACTTCGCCTTTCCCTTCACTTTTCCGCCTTTACCACGTCCGGACATTTTACTATCGATTGCTTCTAGAACTCGCTCGCCTTAGAGTTGAAATCTGTACTAAAACTGTCAACATACTAGCAACGAATTTTGTTCGTAAGCCGAACGCATGATCTCGTACGCGACCAATGAAAGGCTAACTCAGATAATAGGCGGGGCTTAGGAGTGTATTTAAGGAGCCTATAAATTCTAAGGATTCCTGAAATTTGTTTTAGTCTAGTACTTTTCGTGGTTCCTTTAATATCGTAATATTTATTTCGAAATGCCTCCGAAAACAAGCGGTAAGGCGGCCAAAAAGGCCGGTAAGGCTCAGAAAAATATCTCCAAAAGTGACAAGAAAAAGAAACGCAAGAGGAAGGAAAGCTACGCGATCTACATTTACAAAGTTTTAAAGCAAGTTCATCCCGATACGGGTATCTCCAGCAAGGCCATGTCGATCATGAATTCTTTCGTGAACGATATATTCGAAAGGATAGCCGCCGAAGCGTCCCGTCTCGCTCATTACAATAAAAGATCTACTATCACAAGCAGAGAAATCCAAACTGCCGTGCGATTATTGCTGCCCGGTGAATTGGCTAAGCACGCCGTTAGTGAAGGTACCAAAGCCGTCACTAAATATACCAGTTCTAAGTAAACCATAAGCCTTGAATATCATAAAGGAGAAAACGGTTCTTTTCAGAGCCACAATTTAGATAAATAAAAAAAGAAATAATCTTAAAAAAATTAATTTTATATATTATACAGCTGTAGTATCCAATATTGAAATACAAATTTTGTTATCAACAGTATATTATTATTCTTTGGTTATTAGTGATTACATTATTTTTTCTTTAGTTTTTAAAAACAATGCGTATAAGTACACCGACTGTTATTAATTACTAACATGTAGTCGAATATAACTCTGAGATAAAAATCCATAACTCTTTTAGTGGTTTATATAAATATCGATAAAAGAATATTAATTGAATTATCTTCTTTTTCTTTGATTAAATTTAGGTGGTTCTGAAAAGAACCGTTTTTTTTTGTTGCAAAATACGAATATAAGTAGAGTATTATAAATGATAGAAAATAAAGTTTAGGCACGTTCGCCTCTGATACGTCTGGCTAGCTGAATATCCTTGGGCATGATGGTTACTCGCTTTGCATGTATCGCACATAAATTAGTATCCTCAAAAAGGCCAACTAAATAAGCTTCGCTGGCCTCTTGTAAAGCCATTACCGCCGAACTTTGAAAACGTAAATCGGTCTTGAAATCTTGAGCGATTTCGCGAACCAATCGTTGAAAAGGTAATTTCCTAATCAATAATTCGGTGCTCTTTTGATAACGACGAATCTCCCGCAAAGCGACCGTCCCAGGTCGGTAGCGATGTGGTTTCTTAACGCCACCGGTAGCTGGAGCGCTTTTCCTGGCCGCTTTGGTAGCCAATTGTTTCCTAGGAGCTTTACCTCCTGTTGATTTTCGCGCAGTTTGCTTGGTACGAGCCATATTTTTAAAATAGAGGTAATGAGAAAAATTAACAAACGCAAACGACGGCGACCCCTTTCGGACTGATTCGGTCATAAAATCAGAGAGTCCTTTTTATAACATGTTATCTAATCTGATTGGTCCGTTTTGTGCCAGTGGGCGGAACTCAATCCTAAGTCTACAAAACCGGGCTGATTGAATGTAATCGACAACAGTTGTCCGTAGCACTCGTGTTGTGAGCGCGCTACTTATTCGAGATCATTTATTTTTTTTGTATTAGGTTCGATAAAAGATGACCGGCAGAGGTAAAGGTGGTAAAGGTTTGGGAAAAGGAGGAGCCAAGCGGCATCGTAAAGTGCTTCGTGATAATATCCAAGGTATTACGAAGCCCGCCATTAGAAGATTGGCTAGACGAGGCGGCGTAAAACGTATATCTGGTCTGATTTACGAAGAGACCAGAGGTGTTTTAAAAGTGTTTTTGGAAAACGTCATCAGAGATGCCGTTACATATACCGAACACGCCAAAAGAAAAACCGTTACCGCAATGGATGTAGTATACGCCTTGAAACGTCAAGGACGTACATTATACGGGTTTGGAGGTTAAGTCACATTTTATTCGCGAACTAACGTGAAATGTGACCCTCAAAATTAATTTTAGAAAAATTAAACAACGGTTCTTTTCAGAACCACAAATTTATCGATATTTAAAAAACGGAAGCTCTATTAGGATTTAAGGATAATCTTTCAATCATTACAATCATCATAATTTTATTTAAAATAATAATTTAAGTATAACTGGCCCTAATTATTTGAGGGTTTGGATTCCAAAACTCTATACTTAATAAATAGACCGCCCCTTAAATTCATCGTTAATTACATAGATTATATACAAGGCGCGATGTTATAATACGGTTCGATTTTACTAAAGGAGAACCGCTAGAAATAAATCCTTCATATTATTTCGACTTAATTGTTGTTTAATAAAACGATAATTATTGGTATTGGAATGTCTCTTAATTTATCTTACACACCCAAAAAACAATCTTTAAAGTACTTAAACTGTTTATTAGAATATTTTAAATAATTAGTAAGTGCAAGTCATAATATGAGTTTTAATTTTAAGTTCTTTTTTTGTTTTATTATTTTGGTGGTCCTGAAAAGGACCGATAGTTAAAAGGTTTTTGTACGACACAAAAACCCTAAGGCTCATGTAACTTATTTGGTTTTACTATCTGTTTTTTTCGGTAACAATACGGCCTGGATGTTTGGTAGAACGCCGCCCTGGGCTATAGTAACACCGGAGAGGAGTTTGTTCAGTTCTTCGTCATTTCTGATGGCCAATTGTAAATGCCTAGGGATAATCCTTGTTTTCTTGTTGTCTCTAGCGGCGTTACCTGCCAACTCGAGAACTTCGGCCGCCAAATATTCCATTACGGCAGCTAAGTAGACGGGAGCACCGGCCCCTACGCGTTCGGCATAATTTCCTTTCCTTAAAAGCCGGTGAATACGGCCAACAGGAAATTGTAATCCCGCTCGGTTGGAACGAGATTTCGCCTTTCCCTTCACTTTTCCACCCTTACCACGTCCAGACATTGTATTGCTAACTTTTTTAAACTAAAAATAACCGAAAAACTAATGGCGACAACGCTCACGTCCTTTCGACAACGAATGAACAACTGGCAGTGAACTGTCCAGCGAATAGCTTTTATTCGGCAACTTCTCAAAACACTAGTACGTTTCCTACTCGACCAATCAGAGCTTTCTACGACATAACGCCAAGAATGGGCGGAGCTTAGAAGTGTAGCGTCATTTATCAAATAATTAAACGACTATAGGTATATTTCGGTTTAGTCTTTTATCTTTTGCTGTATGGGTAGGTCGCGAATCTCATTCGTTTAAAATGCCACCGAAGACAAGCGGTAAAGCGGCAAAAAAGGCTGGAAAAGCCCAGAAAAACATTTCTAAGAGCGATAAGAAAAAAAAGCGTAGGAGGAAGGAAAGCTACGCGATTTACATATACAAAGTTTTAAAGCAGGTTCATCCCGATACGGGTATTTCCAGCAAGGCCATGTCGATTATGAATTCTTTCGTGAACGATATATTCGAAAGGATAGCCGCCGAAGCGTCGCGCCTCGCCCATTACAATAAAAGATCGACCATCACGAGCAGAGAAATCCAAACCGCCGTTAGGTTATTGTTACCCGGTGAATTGGCTAAGCATGCCGTTAGCGAAGGTACCAAAGCTGTCACTAAATATACCAGTTCTAAGTAAACGAAATATATTATTTTGAAGGTGATCATAATAATATGAAGGGTGGAAAACGGCTCTTTTCAGAGCCCCAAAATGTTTAAAGAAGAAAAAAAGAAATAAACTATTGTTAAGAAGATAGGATATATACGAAGTCAAATAAATTAAAATATAGTAATCGTTCATAAAAATGTTAAAATATCCAGAAAAAAATATTTTATTTTATATATTCATTCCTTTACGGTAACATAATAACAGTATATGTGATACCCCTTTCTTATCGTGATATAAACTTCAAGTCAATCCAGCAGGTGTTCACACCTTATTACTAAGGATTCCTCAATATTCACAATATATTTGTGAGCATAATATTCTAAATTCAATTCACAAATATTATAACTAAAGCGTCATATAAACGGAAAAAATATCAATGTCTCTTTTTTCTAATAGAAGTTGGTGGTTCTGAGAAGAACCTTTTTTTTTCATATAAATACAAAAAACGACCTTAATATAGGACAGCCGTAGCATTTATGCACGTTCGCCTCTAATGCGTCTGGCTAATTGAATGTCCTTAGGCATGATAGTTACTCGTTTAGCATGGATCGCACACAAATTGGTGTCTTCAAAGAGACCAACCAAATAGGCCTCGCTAGCTTCTTGCAAAGCCATCACTGCCGAACTTTGGAAACGTAAATCGGTCTTGAAATCCTGAGCGATTTCGCGAACCAATCGTTGGAAAGGCAATTTCCTAATCAATAATTCGGTACTCTTCTGATAGCGTCGGATTTCTCTTAGAGCGACCGTACCGGGTCTGTAACGATGCGGTTTTTTAACACCACCGGTAGCGGGAGCGCTTTTCCTGGCTGCTTTAGTAGCCAATTGTTTTCTGGGAGCCTTACCTCCGGTTGATTTTCGAGCAGTTTGCTTGGTACGAGCCATCGTCTAAACGGGTCTGACTTCAAACGTGTAGGAAGAATTACAAGCGCAAGCACCAACGAACTTTTGGAAACTGATCGAAGGTGTCAAAGAAATCTCCCTTTTTAATAATGTGTGAAGATATTCTGATTGGTCCGGCTAGCATCTGTGGGCGGGACCCGATTCGAACTCAACAAAACCCATGGTAGGATTTGAAATTGAAATAGTTACCCGTAGTATTCGAGGTGTACGCTGCACAATTCGATTATAAATTTGCTTTCTTTTAATACTAAATTGAATAAATCATGACGGGCAGAGGTAAAGGTGGTAAAGGTTTGGGAAAAGGAGGCGCTAAGCGGCATCGTAAAGTGCTTCGTGATAATATCCAAGGTATTACGAAACCCGCCATCAGAAGATTGGCTAGGCGGGGTGGAGTTAAACGTATATCCGGTCTAATTTATGAAGAAACCAGAGGTGTATTAAAAGTATTTTTGGAAAACGTTATCAGAGACGCCGTCACTTATACCGAACACGCCAAAAGGAAAACCGTTACTGCCATGGATGTAGTATACGCCCTCAAACGCCAAGGACGAACCCTATACGGATTTGGCGGTTAAATAAAGTATTATATATGCTGACCAATTAAAACAGAACAACGTATCTATTCAACTAAAGAAAACAACGGTTCTTTTCAGAGCCACAAATTTACTAGCATAAAAAAAGAAATTTATTATTCGAAAATGGACTAAGATGACGTTAAATTTTATTAAATATCTGCTCCTTTCATCTAAGATTTACTTGTAAAGTAACAAATATACTGCATTATAATAGACGATCGTAATATAAAAAGATAGATAAAGTTTAAAATAAGATTTCATAATAAATGTTAGGTTAATGACAAGAATGTAAATGATGGTGAACAATCGAATACCGAATCTTCGTTGAAGCTTTAATATAGTTTTCCTTTAGAGAGAAAATACTCCGAGATAAACTTCGCGTCGATGAGCTTGGAGAATCCTTAAGATTTCAAAGAAGGTACGGTAGTTCTACGCACGTATGTATGGAGATCGCGTTCCATGTATTTATTGACTTTAGATAACTATTTATGAAAACAGATTTCAACTAAAGAAGCAAAATATACTATAATATATATGAGCATTGTATCGATACAGAAGGGTTTGACACGATATTCTTATAGACGTCTCGATATCGTTGCTCACCCGATACGTTCGATTGTAACCCAGAGTTCGGATGGTGTTAAGAAACCGTTAAATAAGAAGTATATTAGTATAGGATCGGTTAATTTTCATGTCATTGTTTTCTTACAGTTAATTCGACAACGGTACGTTTCGATATAGATTCGTTTTGGACAACGAACAATCTGTACCGCATCAATTAGGAATAATATGTCTCGTTTCTCCAATAATAGCATTAGATCTGTACGGAATTGCATTTATATCAAAAGACGATATATCGGGGGACGTAGATTTGAAAAGATATATTTTCATAGTTATAACCGAAAGTCTATAACTCGAATGTAAATTGGTAGTTTCGACGGAATCGAGAGCAACGCTTGATTTTGTGCTTCCTTCTAAGACGATAGTCAACGTAAAATTTATTGGTAAAGTTTGCTACTTCTACTACGTTTTATCTTTTAACGCCTCGAACATAAATCGTATGATATTCTAAAGGATTTATGTATTTAATATGAGAAATAAGTAAACGGTTCCAAGCTCGATGAACGTTTCGACGAAGCCGGAATATGGAACGTCGTTCGCGCTCGACCGTTCAGTCCTCCGTTCGGCTCATATCATATAGGGTACGCATTAAATGAGAGCGACCGCCAGACAGTTAAAATACGCGAACGAGAAGCATACGCACGTACGTAACTTTGTCAAACGAATCGTGATTAGAACGTTCTTATAAGAAAATTAAGAAATTATATCAGAATGTCGGACGTCGATATTAGCGGACAAGCGGTTTCTCCTTCGTCGAATCAAGGGAGTGGAGGAAATTCCGCCGCCGTTGTTAACGCATCGTCAACAGGCACACCGGCCGGGTCGAATTCATCTTCGGTGTCGGCTACGGGAGCCGCATCAGCTACAGCCGGTAGCGCAGGTTCGTCTGCAGGAGGGAAGAAAGAAAAATCCACTTCGAGCAAGGCGAAGAGTTCTAAATCGAAAGTTAGTCATCCTCCGATCGCTGATATGGTAACGAGTGCAATTAAAGGATTGAAAGAGAAAGGCGGAACTTCCTTCAGAGCTATTAAAAAATACATAGCGGCCAATTACAAAGTGGATGCTGACAAATTATCGCCCTTTATAAAGAAATATATAAAGACGTGGATCGCTTCGGGTGTTTTGGTACAAACGAAGGGCAAAGGAGCTTCCGGATCATTTAAATTAGCGGCTTCGGCACGTAAAGCAGGAGGTACGACAGCCGCAGGTACGAAGAAAAGAAAAACGGCCACTGCCAAAACCGGACAGAAAAATAAACGAAAACCAGTAGGAGGTGCCGCGACAGCTACGACAGCCGGTGGTAAAAAAGCGTCTGCCAAAAAAACCTCAGAGAAAACGGAAAAAAAGACGACCGCCGCCTCCGCCTCAACTAAGAAAACCACAGCTAAAAGTAAGAAAGGTGAATCTGCAACTTTGGCCGAGAAAAAAGCTTCTGCCAAAAAAGCCGTCGAAAAGAAAACAGGAAAGAAATCTACCGCCGCCACGACTACGTCCGCTTCCAATGCCGCCGCTAATAGTTCATCTTCGAAAGCAGCAAAAAGCAACACGGCCGCAAGATCCCCGAAATCGCCTTCCAAAGCGAAAAAATCTAATAAAGCCGGACCTACGAAAAAGCCCAAGGCGCCTAAACCGAAAAGTGCTAAGACGACGACCTCAACTGTTCGTGTTGCCGCTGGTGAAGGTGCGAAAACTAAAAAACCAGTATCACCAAAGAAAAAGAAATAAAACTATTTCTACTACGTATGACGATATATTAAACAGGCGACACATTTCATCGTCAGATCAAGAAGACACGGAGTTGAAAATTACAAATATCCCGACACTCCTGGACGTGCTACGACTTCCCTAAAAAATACGTTCGTCCAAGACCGTATTTTTTTAATAGAAAAAAAAACGGTTCTTTTCAGAACCACAATATAACTTTATAAAAGAAAGAATATTTATATAATTTATTTATTATCTTATTATTACTTAAATGATTATTTTCTAGATAGAGCCGTAACTAATTAGGGAACCGATCGATCGATACTCTAAAACAGTAATAAAGGAATATTCAGTACAGATCAGATTATTTATAAATTTTCTAGTTAATATTTATTCTTTAATAAGAACGCGTATTCTAACTTCTTTTTTATACGATTTTGTTGGCCCTGAAAAGGACCGATATTAAAGGGCGTATGCAAAACTTTAAACGGTTTGCGTTATCTATTTGGTTTTGCTGTCTGTCTTTTTAGGCAATAATACTGCTTGAATGTTAGGCAAGACGCCGCCCTGGGCAATAGTAACGCCAGATAACAGTTTATTCAATTCCTCGTCGTTTCTGATGGCCAATTGTAAATGCCTAGGGATAATCCTTGTTTTCTTGTTGTCTCTAGCGGCGTTACCCGCCAACTCGAGAACTTCGGCCGCCAGATATTCCATTACGGCAGCTAAGTAAACGGGAGCACCGGCCCCTACGCGTTCGGCATAATTTCCTTTCCTTAGAAGTCGGTGAATACGACCGACAGGAAATTGTAATCCCGCACGATTGGAACGAGACTTCGCCTTTCCCTTCACTTTTCCGCCTTTACCACGTCCGGACATGTTAATCTCGATCGTTGTTAGATACTGCTCACCTTTAAATCAAAAACGGTACTGGAAATTTCTTACAGATCGGCCTGGAATTTTGTCCGCGAGCCAAACTCGTTATATCATACGCGACCAATCAGACTCTAACTCGGGCTATGGGCGGGGCTTAGAAGTGTTCCTTCGAATGTTATAAGTTCTAGAATTAAAGGCATTTTTTTAGTTAAGTACTCTTTGAGGTACGTGAGACGTCGGGATTTTTATTTCGAAATGCCACCGAAGACAAGCGGTAAGGCGGCCAAGAAAGCCGGAAAAGCCCAGAAAAATATCTCTAAGAGCGACAAGAAAAAGAAGCGCAGGAGGAAGGAAAGCTATGCGATTTACATATACAAAGTTTTAAAGCAGGTTCATCCCGATACGGGTATCTCCAGCAAGGCCATGTCGATCATGAATTCTTTCGTGAACGATATATTCGAAAGGATAGCCGCCGAAGCGTCGCGTCTCGCCCATTACAATAAGAGATCAACGATCACGAGCAGAGAAATCCAAACCGCCGTTAGGTTATTGTTACCCGGTGAGTTGGCTAAGCACGCCGTTAGCGAAGGTACCAAAGCAGTCACCAAATATACCAGTTCTAAGTAAATTAATTCACATACCTATGTGTGTTTCAATATACTACTTACCTGCAAAATCGGTTCTTTTCAGAACCACAATTGGATATACATTTTAAAAAATGAAATGTTAAACAGTAGCTGACATTTTATAAAAACAGAATTTTCAGATATATATATATATATTGTAGTTATTGTATTGAATTATATTATATCATTATAATCTGTTATATAGTAAGTATATAGAATAAGTTTTGTAAAAATGGTACGGCCCGAGATTGTTATTTAAAAATAAGGTAAAGTATTTCTGGAGTGACTTCGAAAATATGTGTATTCATTTTTATTACGTTTATGACTATATGATAATTAATTTATTTTTCCTAACTGTGGCTAATTGTGGATTGTGGCTAATTTCTACACGATAAGTATTAATCACGGGAACGTCTCGAAATGAACAAATAGGAACTGTAATTAATCAAGAATTTAGAATGGAACTATCGTCCTAATATAATGAGGATCGTCAAAGAGAAGATACTTTTTTTTTCGTTTACTAGGTTGACCTTGCTTGGGGACAGTGGAACTCAGTGGAAAATCGCTGATGGTGGGTGAGGAGGATAGGCCTGTGGTCAGAATCGATATCTTGGAGTACTTGCAGGTCAGAGGCTTGATTCGAATTTTGATAGATAAAAAAGTCAATTATTGTCGGTCGATTGGAGGAGTAGTGAGTTGGTTCGCTTGGAGCAATAAGCCCAAGTTCCAACTCATCTATTATCCCGGCCGATAGTAATTCTTCCAATAGCTGTGTGGTTGATGGCGTTGAAAATGGCCTGAAAATCTCCTTGGTCATCTGAATATGTTCCGAAGAGTATTTCGCCAATGGAGATCGGGTTCGTGTTCTAGTGGAATCCAGACCAGCCAGACGACTGTTATCTTGAGTTCCCCGTACATGAGTGGGGGGAGGAATTGGTCTTTTGGGTTTGGTTGTTTTTGGAGTAGGTCGGCACTTGCATCCCGAGTAATTTGCGGTGTATGGTTCTCAACAGTTGGTGCATTTCGGCGGGGAATTTCTGTCTTTGGGACTTGACGTAGGCCGGAGTGGCTTTACAGTTGGCCGATGAATGACCGTAGAATTGGCAGTTAAAACGTTGAACGCGCCTGCCGTTGCCGCGCTGGGCTTGGACTTTTACCACCTGATTCATTAGGCGGTCGACCGCGAAGATACGGCGTTCCTCTCGAGGAACCGACCAACATGGATTGGATTGAAACCGAGCTTCATGAGCGCGGTTCGGACTTCGAGTTACCATTACGTCGAGAGAGAAATATAATATATTAGCTGACCCCGCAGACACTCCGTACCCTGTACTCAATGGATAAATAAAGGATTCATTCTATCAAATTCTTCGTTCAAATCACTTTCGAATCATCCTTAGGAACATTCTGATATCGGAAAACCTTATCCGTAGTCGATAAACGATATCTAACGGATGAATTATAGAAAATGGCCAATAAGCGGCAAATATCCGATCGTAAGGGTGCACCATCGTTTCGGCGAATCATTCTTTTGGAATCTTACGTTCTACAAGCAAAACATTTATTCATAGGTATATACCGATAATAACGAACGGGCCGACGTAACAACCTAAAATGTCCTGAAATACGTGAGAACAGTTTTACTCCGATCGCCGTATCGATATGTGACAGTATCCATCCTATGAAGGATCTTTACATTCTACTAGCATAATTTTATGGATCGGAATTTTCCGACTTTTAAAGAACGTGATCGGCAGTCTAGAAACGGCCTGAGGACGTATTAACACGAGAGGTTAAAATTATTGCTTTAGAAGTTCACGTTGTCTAAAGCTAAAGTTTATTCATCGGAACATTCCGATAATAACGAGAACGGGCAGACGTAAAAACGAAAAATTTGCGCAACGTCCGTATAAACGATCTGTTCTAAAACACCCATACATTTCCGATAGCTGGCGAGAGACCCGCGCTTAAATCGTGTGCGCTTCTACGTGGGGCGATACGAGAGACGGATACGACGGGTCGGGTCGACCGGCGCTGTGACACTTTTACCGAGTGGCTTTTGATCAGCGAAGGTGGTATTACATATTATATGTTAATATATAAGATCCGAACCGTATTTTTTTATTTATCTAAATAAAAAGCGTATTTCGTCGTGTTATTATATATTCGTAACGCTCTCGCGATTTTGTATCGTCGTTTCGTTGTTCTTCCTGGTCGGTTTTTTTCGATATATCGGGAAGCGTACGACGACGACGACGGTATCACTGCGAGATCGCGAATTCGGCGGGAACATTCGGCTTCGTTAGAAGAAGATGATCCACGATTCATATGCGATTGGAATTATTATTTTTATGGACGTATCGGTTTTTCATCGGAACGTTCATAAAACAGCAACACATTTTGCGATAGCTCTCTGCTCTCCGAGCGAGAATAAAATAAAAAATCACGAAACGTTTCTCGTACGAGGTTTCCTTGTCGCTTTATATATTTCTATCTAGCGAAGGGTTCGGAGAGAATGTTTTTCGAGGTCTTATAAACGCCGAACGATATTTTGCGGCATCCAATTTTCGACGTAGTCGACGATCGTCGTCGATAATCGAGATAATTGGGTGCCTAGTCGATCGGTTGTGTATAAAAAAAACAAAAGATGTGTCTAAGATGATGATATCGTTTTGTTTTATTAGACAACTAATATTAAAATGTAAGAGCGTGGCGCCTCGGACCGGTTTTTCCGTCGTCTAGGCGCGCTATCATGCACCTCCTTTTTATTAGTCGTCGATATATATTATATATCGTCGTCTTACGCACACGTTTCTTTATAAGTCAAACTTATAAAATAAACTGTGTCTGTATTTGTTTTATCTGCTTCGTGTCGATAAAATAATAAGAACAGTTCCCTGGTTGATCCTGCCAGTAGTCATATGCTTGTCTCAAAGATTAAGCCATGCATGTCTCAGTACATACCGAATTAAGGTGAAACCGCGAAAGGCTCATTAAATCAGTTATGGTTCCTTAGATCGTACCCACAATTACTTGGATAACTGTGGTAATTCTAGAGCTAATACATGCAAACAGAGCTCCGACCAGAGATGGAAGGAGTGCTTTTATTAGATCAAAACCAATCGGTTTCGGGTTCGCGCTCGTCATCGTACAACTTGGTGACTCTGAATAACTTTAAGCTGATCGCACGGTCTCGCACCGGCGACACATCTTTCAAATGTCTGCCTTATCAACTGTCGATGGTAGGTTCTGCGCCTACCATGGTCGTAACGGGTAACGGGGAATCAGGGTTCGATTCCGGAGAGGGAGCCTGAGAAACGGCTACCACATCCAAGGAAGGCAGCAGGCGCGCAAATTACCCACTCCCGGCACGGGGAGGTAGTGACGAAAAATAACGATACGGGACTCATCCGAGGCCCCGTAATCGGAATGAGTACACTCTAAACCCTTTAACGAGGATCAATTGGAGGGCCAGTCTGGTGCCAGCAGCCGCGGTAATTCCAGCTCCAATAGCGTATATTAAAGTTGTTGCGGTTAAAAAGCTCGTAGTCGAATTTGTGTCTCGCGCCGCCGGTTCATCGTTCGCGGTGTTAACTGGCGTGTTTTTCGCGAGACGTCCTGCCGGTGGGCTTAGTCGTGTCGCGTCGCCGTCGCGCGTGCGTTTCGGCGTGCGTGTTGTGCGCGTCGTGGTTACGACGGCCCAACTCAATCCTGCCGCGGTGCTCTTTACTGAGTGTCGAGGTGGGCCGGCACGTTTACTTTGAACAAATTAGAGTGCTCAAAGCAGGCTAAAATTTCGCCTGAATACTGTATGCATGGAATAATGGAATAGGACCTCGGTTCTATTTTGTTGGTTTTCGGAACCCCGAGGTAATGATTAATAGGAACGGATGGGGGCATTCGTATTGCGACGTTAGAGGTGAAATTCTTGGATCGTCGCAAGACGAACAGAAGCGAAAGCATTTGCCAAAAACGCTTTCATTGATCAAGAACGAAAGTTAGAGGTTCGAAGGCGATCAGATACCGCCCTAGTTCTAACCTTAAACGATGCCAGCTAGCGATCCGTCGACGTTCCCTAATATGACTCGACGGGCAGCTTCCGGGAAACCAAAGCTTTTGGGTTCCGGGGGAAGTATGGTTGCAAAGCTGAAACTTAAAGGAATTGACGGAAGGGCACCACCAGGAGTGGAGCCTGCGGCTTAATTTGACTCAACACGGGAAACCTCACCAGGCCCGGACACCGGAAGGATTGACAGATTGAGAGCTCTTTCTTGATTCGGTGGGTGGTGGTGCATGGCCGTTCTTAGTTGGTGGAGCGATTTGTCTGGTTAATTCCGATAACGAACGAGACTCTAGCCTGCTAACTAGGCGCTTTTTGACATCCTAAAGGCCCGCCGGCCGCGTTGCTTTCGGGTTTCGCGGTTCGTGCGCGGTTTTTACTGTCGGCGTACAAACTATTCTTCTTAGAGGGACAGGCGGCTTCTAGCCGCACGAGATTGAGCAATAACAGGTCTGTGATGCCCTTAGATGTTCTGGGCCGCACGCGCGCTACACTGAAGGAATCAGCGTGTCTTCCCTGGCCGAGCGGCCCGGGTAACCCGCTGAACCTCCTTCGTGCTAGGGATTGGGGCTTGCAATTGTTCCCCATGAACGAGGAATTCCCAGTAAGCGCGAGTCATAAGCTCGCGTTGATTACGTCCCTGCCCTTTGTACACACCGCCCGTCGCTACTACCGATTGAATGATTTAGTGAGGTCTTCGGATCGACACGCGATGGCGTTTCGGCGTCGTCGATGTGTAGGAAAAGATGACCAAACTTGATCATTTAGAGGAAGTAAAAGTCGTAACAAGGTTTCCGTAGGTGAACCTGCGGAAGGATCATTACAGTGTGTTGTTATGCCTATATATATATAATAGGTAAACGTACAAGTCTGTAAAAATCATTGTCGAACGTTAAAGAGCCATCTACGAAGTTCGGAAGTTCCGATCGAATTTCGACGTCGTCAACGTAGCTGTTTTCGGGTACCTATAATATATGGTTTTAAAAGATGTACGCCCGAAAGCGGAGATATATACGATGAAGATGTTGTTATATAGGACGACGAGTAATAATCGTCGGCCTACGACGGATTTCGTTATAAATGGACAAATCGAGCGCAAAATAAAACGATTTTGCCAATTATATTTCTAATCGACGTTTCGATCCTCATATCGACGAACATATACGATGATCGGTAATGTGATTAGTTTACGAAAATCTTATCACCCTTCGTTTGTTTCATTCCAAAAGGGTGAGATTTAGTTTACGAAAATATTGCCAAACTATGATCAGCGTATGCTCTTTTGTTGTCGTACGAGGTGAGACGACGAAAATTTACAACGAACGTCACCATTTCGAGTAGTCTGTCTCCGCTCCTCTCGTTGTGTGTAGTGGAGAAGACGAAAATAAACCGTAAGAGCGTTTTAAAGTCGACGGCGGCTGCGAAAGGGGCGCAAGCGCTGTCTATGACGTGAGCGCGCGTCGTCGTCGTCGTCGTCGTCTTATAATAGAAACGTTTCGATATGCGTTTAAAACCTAACTTAAAAAAAGATTACCCTAAACGGTGGATCACTTGG
>NW_027473183.1:30000-41820 GCF_030347505.1 Rhynchophorus ferrugineus
AACCACAAGATACGTTTATAAGTTATACCTTATGAGACTATTAAATATACAGTTTTCAGACCTAATGCGATGAACTATCAAAAAACAATTAAAAAACATCGCCCCGTGCGGAAATTGAATTGGAGACTAATTCCATTCATCTGAATTCGATCATTACCCGCATTGTACTTCTAGAGCCCGTTCGGTCCGATGGCGAATAAAATCCGCGTTTCAGTATATCATATGCGGTTAAACGGTGAGGCCAGTTACAACTGCATTAAAACCTCCGATGTATACCTGAATATAGCGGGAGGACGCCCGCATAATTTGACGAACCTTCAAGTGCACCTACTTATGAGGGACCATATAATACCAATTCGACATGACGAGAATTCAGAGCCAAATCGATATCACATGGCAACTATATTTGGTTCTAATGAAATGAAGGATCAACGAACATGAAGACATGCTCATCAATCACAGATACATGGAATTCTGTATCGTCGCAACCGATAATACGTACAACCTTCGATTGGAATGAATTAATCAAAAAAATTGGACGAAAATAGTTTAGACATTCAGAAAACTGACAATTAGGTAAAACTGTAAAACCTGCTTTAAATAGAAACCACATTAATCAAAAAAGGTCATGCATTGTAATACGATTAGTTACGAAAGTAGCCTAACCTTTGGACCATTTTGAATTTTAACTTATCGAGATATCGTTCGCGGGTAAACGGCGGGACTAACTACCACCGCCTTGACAACCGCAGCCTATGCCCGAACAAATCAGGAAGGCGCGTGCATGGATTAACGAGATTCCCACTGTCCTTATCTAAAATTTTACGCAATACTGCCGCGACGGAACCGAACAGGCGCTCGGAGACCCGTACGTGAACCGTCCCCGATACTTACGCAGGAAAGACCAGCTCGGAGCTTTAACAAGCACCAGAGCCATAGACAGATAGTCTACATTTCAAAATGTCCATATACTTACGCAGGAAAGACCAGCTCAGCAGATCGCGTTCGGATCCGTTCAGAGAAGGATCGAGATGCCGAGCGCGGGTAAACGGCGGGACTAACTACCACCGCCTTGACAACCGCAGCCTATGCCCGAACATATCAGGAAGGCGCGTGCATGGATTAACGAGATTCCCACTGTCCTTATCTAAAATTTTACGCAATACTGCCGCGACGGAACCGAACAGGCGCTCGGAGACCCGTACGTGAACCGTTCCCGATACTTACGCAGGAAAGACCAGCTCGGAGCTTTAACAAGCACCAGAGCCATAGACAGATAGTCTACATTTCAAAATGTCCATATACTTACGCAGGAAAGACCAGCTCAGCAGATCGCGTTCGGATCCGTTCAGAGAAGGATCGAGATGCCGAGCGCGGGTAAACGGCGGGACTAACTACCACCAACTTGACAACCGCAGCCTATGCCCGAACATATCAGGAAGGCGCGTGCATGGATTAACGAGATTCCCACTGTCCTTATCTAAAATTTTACGCAATACGGCCGCGACGGAACCGAACAGGCGCTCGGAGACCCGTACGTGAACCGTCCCCGATACTTACGCAGGAAAGACCAGCTCGGAGCTTTAACAAGCACCAGAGCCATAGACAGATAGTCTACATTTCAAAATGTCCATATACTTACGCAGGAAAGACCAGCTCAGACCTTTAACAAGCACCAGAGCCATAGACTCATGGTCTACATTTCAAAATGTCCCTAACTAAGATCGCGTTCGGATCCGTTCAGAGAAGGATCGAGATGCCGAGCGCGGGTAAACGGCGGGACTAACTACCACCACCTTGACAACCGCAGCCTATGCCCGAACATATCAGGAAGGCGCGTGCATGGATTAACGAGATTCCCACTGTCCTTATCTAAAATTTTACGCAATACGGCCGCGACGGAACCGAACAGGCGCTCGGAGACCCGTACGTGAACCGTCCCCGATACTTACGCAGGAAAGACCAGCTCGGAGCTTTAACAAGCACCAGAGCCATAGACAGATAGTCTACATTTCAAAATGTCCATATACTTACGCAGGAAAGACCAGCTCAGCAGATCGCGTTCGGATCCGTTCAGAGAAGGATCGAGATGCCGAGCGCGGGTAAACGGCGGGACTAACTACCACCACCTTGACAACCGCAGCCTATGCCCGAACATATCAGGAAGGCGCGTGCATGGATTAACGAGATTCCCACTGTCCTTATCTAAAATTTTACGCAATACGGCCGCGACGGAACCGAACAGGCGCTCGGAGACCCGTACGTGAACCGTCCCCGATACTTACGCAGGAAAGACCAGCTCGGAGCTTTAACAAGCACCAGAGCCATAGACAGATAGTCTACATTTCAAAATGTCCATATACTTACGCAGGAAAGACCAGCTCAGCAGATCGCGTTCGGATCCGTTCAGAGAAGGATCGAGATGCCGAGCGCGGGTAAACGGCGGGACTAACTACCACCACCTTGACAACCGCAGCCTATGCCCGAACATATCAGGAAGGCGCGTGCATGGATTAACGAGATTCCCACTGTCCTTATCTAAAATTTTACGCAATACGGCCGCGACGGAACCGAACAGGCGCTCGGAGACCCGTACGTGAACCGTCCCCGATACTTACGCAGGAAAGACCAGCTCGGAGCTTTAACAAGCACCAGAGCCATAGACAGATAGTCTACATTTCAAAATGTCCATATACTTACGCAGGAAAGACCAGCTCAGACCTTTAACAAGCACCAGAGCCATAGACTCATGGTCTACATTTCAAAATGTCCCTAACTAAGATCGCGTTCGGATCCGTTCAGAGAAGGATCGAGATGCCGAGCGCGGGTAAACGGCGGGACTAACTACCACCACCTTGACAACCGCAGCCTATGCCCGAACATATCAGGAAGGCGCGTGCATGGATTAACGAGATTCCCACTGTCCTTATCTAAAATTTTACGTAATACGGCCGCGACGGAACCGAACAGGCGCTCGGAGACCCGTACGTGAACCGTCCCCGATACTTACGCAGGAAAGACCAGCTCGGAGCTTTAACAAGCACCAGAGCCATAGACAGATAGTCTACATTTCAAAATGTCCATATACTTACGCAGGAAAGACCAGCTCAGACCTTTAACAAGCACCTGAGCCATAGACTCATGGTCTACATTTCAAAATGTCCCTAACTAAGATCGCGTTCGGATCCGTTCAGAGAAGGATCGAGATGCCGAGCGCGGGTAAACGGCGGGACTAACTACCACCACCTTGACAACCGCAGCCTATGCCCGAACATATCAGGAAGGCGCGTGCATGGATTAACGAGATTCCCACTGTCCTTATCTAAAATTTTACGCAATACGGCCGCGACGGAACCGAACAGGCGCTCGGAGACCCGTACGTGAACCGTCCCCGATACTTACGCAGGAAAGACCAGCTCGGAGCTTTAACAAGCACCAGAGCCATAGACAGATAGTCTACATTTCAAAATGTCCATATACTTACGTAGGAAAGACCAGCTCAGACCTTTAACAAGCACCAGAGCCATAGACTCATGGTCTACAATTCAAAATGTCCCTAACTAAGATCGCGTTCGGATCCGTTCAGAGAAGGATCGAGATGCCGAGCGCGGGTAAACGGCGGGACTAACTACCACCACCTTGACAACCGCAGCCTATGCCCGAACATATCAGGAAGGCGCGTGCATGGATTAACGAGATTCCCACTGTCCTTATCTAAAATTTTACGCAATACTGCCGCGACGGAACCGAACAGGCGCTCGGAGACCCGTACGTGAACCGTTCCCGATACTTACGCAGGAAAGACCAGCTCGGAGCTTTAACAAGCACCAGAGCCATAGACAGATAGTCTACATTTCAAAATGTCCATATACTTACGCAGGAAAGACCAGCTCAGACCTTTAACAAGCACCAGAGCCATAGACTCATGGTCTACATTTCAAAATGTCCCCTAACTAAGATCGCGTTCGGATCCGTTCAGAGAAGGATCGAGATGCCGAGCGCGGGTAAACGGCGGGACTAACTACCACCACCTTGACAACCGCAGCCTATGCCCGAACATATCAGGAAGGCGCGTGCATGGATTAACGAGATTCCCACTGTCCTTATCTAAAATTTTACGCAATACGGCCGCGACGGAACCGAACAGGCGCTCGGAGACCCGTACGTGAACCGTCCCCCGATACTTACGCAGGAAAGACCAGCTCGGAGCTTTAACAAGCACCAGAGCCATAGACAGATAGTCTACATTTCAAAATGTCCATATACTTACGTAGGAAAGACCAGCTCAGACCTTTAACAAGCACCAGAGCCATAGGACTCATGGTCTACAATTCAAAATGTCCCCTAACTAAGATCGCGTTTCGGATCCGTTCAGAGAAGGATCGAGATGCCGAGCGCGGGTAAACGGCGGGACTAACTACCACCACCTTGACAACCGCAGCCTATGCCCGAACATATCAGGAAGGCGCGTGCATGGATTAACGAGATTCCCACTGTCCTTATCTAAAATTTTACGCAATACGGCCGCGACGGAACCGAACAGGCGCTCGGAGACCCGTACGTGAAACCGTCCCCGATACTTACGCAGGAAAGACCAGCTCGGAGCTTTAACAAGCACCAGAGCCATAGACAGATAGTCTACATTTCAAAATGTCCATATACTTACGTAGGAAAGACCAGCTCAGACCTTTAACAAGCACCAGAGCCATAGACTCATGGTCTACAATTCAAAATGTCCCTAACTAAGATCGCGTTCGGATCCGTTCAGAGAAGGATCGAGATGCCGAGCGCGGGTAAACGGCGGGACTAACTACCACCACCTTGACAACCGCAGCCTATGCCCGAACATATCAGGAAGGCGGCGTGCATGGATTAACGAGATTCCCACTGTCCTTATCTAAAATTTTACGTAATACGGCCGCGACGGAACCGAACAGGCGCTCGGAGACCCGTACGTGAACCGTCCCCGATACTTACGCAGGAAAGACCAGCTCGGAGCTTTAACAAGCACCAGAGCCATAGACAGATAGTCCTACATTTCAAAATGTCCATATACTTACGCAGGAAAGACCAGCTCAGCAGATCGCGTTCGGATCCGTTCAGAGAAGGATCGAGATGCCGAGCGCGGGGTAAACGGCGGGACTAACTACCACCAACTTGACAACCGCAGCCTATGCCCGAACATATCAGGAAGGCGCGTGCATGGATTAACGAGATTCCCACTGTCCCTTATCTAAAATTTTACGCAATACGGCCGCGACGGAACCGAACAGGCGCTCGGAGACCCGTACGTGAACCGTCCCCGATACTTACGCAGGAAAGACCAGCTCGGAGCTTTAACAAGCACCAGAGCCATAGACAGATAGTCTACATTTCAAAATGTCCATATACTTACGCAGGAAAGACCAGCTCAGACCTTTAACAAGCACCAGAGCCATAGACTCATGGTCCTACATTTCAAAATGTCCCTAACTAAGATCGCGTTCGGATCCGTTCAGAGAAGGATCGAGATGCCGAGCGCGGGTAAACGGCGGGACTAACTACCACCACCTTGACAACCGCAGCCTATGCCCGAACATATCAGGAAGGCGCGTGCATGGATTAACGAGATTCCCACTGTCCTTATCTAAAATTTTACGCAATACGGCCGCGACGGAACCGAACAGGCGCTCGGAGACCCGTACGTGAACCGTCCCCGATACTTACGCAGGAAAGACCAGCTCGGAGCTTTAACAAGCACCAGAGCCATAGACAGATAGTCTACATTTCAAAATGTCCATATACTTACGCAGGAAAGACCAGCTCAGCAGATCGCGTTCGGATCCGTTCAGAGAAGGATCGAGATGCCGAGCGCGGGTAAACGGCGGGGACTAACTACCACCACCTTGACAACCGCAGCCTATGCCCGAACATATCAGGAAGGCGCGTGCATGGATTAACGAGATTCCCACTGTCCTTATCTAAAATTTTTACGCAATACGGCCGCGACGGAACCGAACAGGCGCTCGGAGACCCGTACGTGAACCCGTCCCCGATACTTACGCAGGAAAGACCAGCTCGGAGCTTTAACAAGCACCAGAGCCATAGACAGATAGTCTACATTTCAAAATGTCCCATATACTTACGTAGGAAAGACCAGCTCAGACCTTTAACAAGCACCAGAGCCATAGACTCATGGTCTACAATTCAAAATGTCCCCTAACTAAGATCGCGTTCGGATCCGTTCAGAGAAGGATCGAGATGCCGAGCGCGGGTAAACGGCGGGGACTAACTACCACCACCTTGACAACCGCAGCCTATGCCCGAACATATCAGGAAGGCGCGTGCATGGATTAACGAGATTCCCACTGTCCTTATCTAAAATTTTTACGCAATACGGCCGCGACGGAACCGAACAGGCGCTCGGAGACCCGTACGTGAACCGTCCCCGATACTTACGCAGGAAAGACCAGCTCGGAGCTTTAACAAGCACCAGAGCCATAGACAGATAGTCTACATTTCAAAATGTCCATATACTTACGCAGGAAAGACCAGCTCAGCAGATCGCGTTCGGATCCGTTCAGAGAAGGATCGAGATGCCGAGCGCGGGTAAACGGCGGGACCTAACTACCACCACCTTGACAACCGCAGCCTATGCCCGAACATATCAGGAAGGCGCGTGCATGGATTAACGAGATTCCCACTGTCCTTATCTAAAATTTTTACGCAATACGGCCGCGACGGAACCGAACAGGCGCTCGGAGACCCGTACGTGAACCGTCCCCGATACTTACGCAGGAAAGACCAGCTCGGAGCTTTAACAAGCACCAGAGCCATAGACAGATTAGTCTACATTTCAAAATGTCCATATACTTACGCAGGAAAGACCAGCTCAGGACCTTTAACAAGCACCAGAGCCATAGACTCATGGTCTACATTTCAAAATGTCCCTAACTAAGATCGCGTTCGGATCCGTTCAGAGAAGGATCGAGATGCCGAGCGCGGGTAAACGGCGGGACTAACTACCACCACCTTGACAACCGCAGCCTATGCCCGAACATATCAGGAAGGCGCGTGCATGGATTAACGAGATTCCCACTGTCCTTATCTAAAATTTTACGTAATACGGCCGCGACGGAACCGAACAGGCGCTCGGAGACCCCGTACGTGAACCGTCCCCCGATACTTACGCAGGAAAGACCAGCTCGGAGCTTTAACAAGCACCAGAGCCATAGACAGATAGTCTACATTTCAAAATGTCCATATACTTACGCAGGGAAAGACCAGCTCAGACCTTTAACAAGCACCAGAGCCATAGACTCATGGTCTACATTTCAAAATGTCCCCTAACTAAGATCGCGTTCGGATCCGTTCAGAGAAGGATCGAGATGCCGAGCGCGGGTAAACGGCGGGACTAACTACCACCACCTTGACAACCGCAGCCTATGCCCGAACATATCAGGAAGGCGCGTGCATGGATTAACGAGATTCCCACTGTCCTTATCTAAAATTTTACGCAATACGGCCGCGACGGAACCGAACAGGCGCTCGGAGACCCGTACGTGAACCGTCCCCGATACTTACGCAGGAAAGACCAGCTCGGAGCTTTAACAAGCACCAGAGCCATAGACAGATAGTCTACATTTCAAAATGTCCATATACTTACGTAGGAAAGACCAGCTCAGACCTTTAACAAGCACCAGAGCCATAGACTCATGGTCTACAATTCAAAATGTCCCCTAACTAAGATCGCGTTCGGATCCGTTCAGAGAAGGATCGAGATGCCGAGCGCGGGGTAAACGGCGGGACTAACTACCACCACCTTGACAACCGCAGCCTATGCCCGAACATATCAGGAAGGCGCGTGCATGGATTAACGAGATTCCCACTGTCCTTATCTAAAATTTTACGCAATACTGCCGCGACGGAACCGAACAGGCGCTCGGAGACCCGTACGTGAACCGTTCCCGATACTTACGCAGGAAAGACCAGCTCGGAGCTTTAACAAGCACCAGAGCCATAGACAGATAGTCTACATTTCAAAATGTCCATATACTTACGCAGGAAAGACCAGCTCAGACCTTTAACAAGCACCAGAGCCATAGACTCATGGTCTACATTTCAAAATGTCCCTAACTAAGATCGCGTTCGGATCCGTTCAGAGAAGGATCGAGATGCCGAGCGCGGGGTAAACGGCGGGGACTAACTACCACCACCTTGACAACCGCAGCCTATGCCCCGAACATATCAGGAAGGCGCGTGCATGGATTAACGAGATTCCCACTGTCCTTATCTAAAATTTTACGCAATACGGCCGCGACGGAACCGAACAGGCGCTCGGAGACCCGTACGTGAACCGTCCCCGATACTTACGCAGGAAAGACCAGCTCGGAGCTTTAACAAGCACCAGAGCCATAGACAGATAGTCTACATTTCAAAATGTCCATATACTTACGTAGGAAAGACCAGCTCAGACCTTTAACAAGCACCAGAGCCATAGACTCATGGTCTACAATTCAAAATGTCCCCTAACTAAGATCGCGTTCGGATCCGTTCAGAGAAGGATCGAGATGCCGAGCGCGGGTAAACGGCGGGACTAACTACCACCACCTTGACAACCGCAGCCTATGCCCGAACATATCAGGAAGGCGCGTGCATGGATTAACGAGATTCCCACTGTCCTTATCTAAAATTTTACGCAATACTGCCACGACGGAACCGAACAGGCGCTCGGAGACCCGTACGTGAAACCGTTCCCGATACTTTACGCAGGAAAGACCAGCTCGGAGCTTTAACAAGCACCAGAGCCATAGACAGATAGTCTACATTTCAAAATGTCCATATACTTACGCAGGAAAGACCAGCTCAGACCCTTTAACAAGCACCAGAGCCATAGACTCATGGTCTACATTTCAAAATGTCCCTAACTAAGATCGCGTTCGGATCCGTTCAGAGAAGGATCGAGATGCCGAGCGCGGGTAAACGGCGGGACTAACTACCACCACCTTGACAACCGCAGCCTATGCCCGAACATATCAGGAAGGCGCGTGCATGGATTAACGAGATTCCCACTGTCCTTATCTAAAATTTTACGTAATACGGCCCGCGACGGAACCGAACAGGCGCTCGGAGACCCGTACGTGAACCGTCCCCCGATACTTACGCAGGAAAGACCAGCTCGGAGCTTTAACAAGCACCAGAGCCATAGACAGATAGTCTACATTTCAAAATGTCCATATACTTACGCAGGAAAGACCAGCTCAGACCTTTAACAAGCACCAGAGCCATAGACTCATGGTCTACATTTCAAAATGTCCCTAACTAAGATCGCGTTCGGATCCGTTCAGAGAAGGATCGAGATGCCGAGCGCGGGTAAACGGCGGGGACTAACCTACCCACCACCTTGACAACCGCAGGCCTATGCCCCGAACATATCAGGAAGGCGCGTGCATGGATTAACGAGATTCCCACTGTCCCTTATCTAAAATTTTACGCAATACTGCCGCGACGGAACCGAACAGGCGCTCGGAGACCCGTACGTGAAACCGTCCCCGATACTTACGCAGGAAAGACCAGCTCGGAGCTTTAACAAGCACCAGAGCCATAGACAGATAGTCTACATTTCAAAATGTCCATATACTTACGCAGGAAAGACCAGCTCAGACCTTTAACAAGCACCAGAGCCATAGACTCATGGTCTACATTTCAAAATGTCCCTAACTAAGATCGCGTTCGGATCCGTTCAGAGAAGGATCGAGATGCCGAGCGCGGGTAAACGGCGGGACTAACTACCACCACCTTGACAACCGCAGCCTATGCCCCGAACATATCAGGAAGGCGCGTGCATGGATTAACGAGATTCCCACTGTCCTTATCTAAAATTTTACGCAATACGGCCGCGACGGAACCGAACAGGCGCTCGGAGACCCGTACGTGAACCGTCCCCGATACTTACGCAGGAAAGACCAGCTCGGAGCTTTAACAAGCACCAGAGCCATAGACAGATAGTCTACATTTCAAAATGTCCATATACTTACGCAGGAAAGACCAGCTCAGACCTTTAACAAGCACCAGAGCCATAGACCTCATGGTCTACAATTCAAAATGTCCCTAACTAAGATCGCGTTCGGATCCGTTCAGAGAAGGATCGAGATGCCGAGCGCGGGTAAACGGCGGGACTAACTACCCACCACCTTGACAACCGCAGCCTATGCCCGAACATATCAGGAAGGCGCGTGCATGGATTAACGAGATTCCCACTGTCCTTATCTAAAATTTTACGCAATACTGCCGCGACGGAACCGAACAGGCGCTCGGAGACCCGTACGTGAACCGTTCCCGATACTTACGCAGGAAAGACCAGCTCGGAGCTTTAACAAGCACCAGAGCCATAGACAGATAGTCTACATTTCAAAATGTCCATATACTTACGCAGGAAAGACCAGCTCAGACCTTTAACAAGCACCAGAGCCATAGACTCATGGTCTACATTTCAAATGTCCCTAACTAAGATCGCGTTCGGATCCGTTCAGAGAAGGATCGAGATGCCGAGCGCGGGTAAACGGCGGGACTAACTACCACCACCTTGACAACCGCAGCCTATGCCCGAACATATCAGGAAGGCGCGTGCATGGATTAACGAGATTCCCACTGTCCTTATCTAAAATTTTACGTAATACGGCCGCGACGGAACCGAACAGGCGCTCGGAGACCCGTACGTGAACCGTCCCCGATACTTACGCAGGAAAGACCAGCTCGGAGCTTTAACAAGCACCAGAGCCATAGACAGATAGTCCTACATTTCAAAATGTCCATATACTTACGCAGGAAAGACCAGCTCAGACCTTTAACAAGCACCTGAGCCATAGGACTCATGGTCTACATTTCAAAATGTCCCTAACTAAGATCGCGTTCGGATCCGTTCAGAGAAGGATCGAGATGCCGAGCGCGGGTAAACGGCGGGACTAACTACCACCACCTTGACAACCGCAGCCTATGCCCGAACATATCAGGAAGGCGCGTGCATGGATTAACGAGATTCCCACTGTCCTTATCTAAAATTTTACGCAATACTGCCGCGACGGAACCGAACAGGCGCTCGGAGACCCCGTACGTGAACCGTCCCCCGATACTTACGCAGGAAAGACCAGCTCGGAGCTTTAACAAGCACCAGAGCCATAGACAGATAGTCTACATTTCAAAATGTCCATATACTTACGCAGGAAAGACCAGCTCAGCAGATCGCGTTCGGATCCGTTCAGAGAAGGATCGAGATGCCGAGCGCGGGTAAACGGCGGGACTAACTACCACCACCTTGACAACCGCAGCCTATGCCCGAACATATCAGGAAGGCGCGTGCATGGATTAACGAGATTCCCACTGTCCTTATCTAAAATTTTACGCAATACTGCCGCGACGGAACCGAACAGGCGCTCGGAGACCCCGTACGTGAACCGTCCCCGATACTTACGCAGGAAAGACCAGCTCGGAGTTTTAACAAGCACCAGAGCCATAGACAGATAGTCTACATTTCAAAATGTCCATATACTTACGCAGGAAAGACCAGCTCAGCAGATCGCGTTCGCATCCGTTCAGAGAAGGATCGAGATGCCGAGCGCGGGTAAACGGCGGGACTAAACTACCACCGCCTTGACAACCGCAGCCTATGCCCGAACATATCAGGAAGGCGCGTGCATGGATTAACGAGATTCCTACTGCCCCCCTAACTTCTCTCCGCTTGGGGAGTAGGACTTGCTAGGACTACTGTTTCAGCGATAGTCCTAATCATAGAGAAAGACAAATAATGCTCATCTTGTAGTGTGGAAAATTGGCAAACTCATA